>NW_019384778.1:448563-450661 GCF_000671375.1 Centruroides sculpturatus
TAAGAGCTATCCCACACAATTACCCATACTGTTGACACTCTCCAAAAACTTTGTTTTGAGATGTTACAGCATTCTCCCTATAGTCCTGATCTCGCCCCTTTGGACTATCACTGGTTTGGTCCCCTAAAAGAAGTGCTACAGGGACGAAGATTCACATCTGACAACGATGTTAAGACAATGGCAGCTCAGCTGAAAACCATTTTTAAATGAAGGAATAGGAAAACTTGTGAACAGCTGGACAAAGTGTATTGAAAAGCAGGGCAATTATGTTGAGAAATGATATATTTGACTTACTGAAGGTTGATTACAATAAATTCTACAGCCAAAGTGCAGATAATTTTTGACTTACCCTTGTATATTATGCTAAAATGATTTTTGTTCCATAAGTTCTATAAATTTCTTGGCAGATATGAACAAATTAGGTGTAGATAGAGAGAAGTGGTCTGCAGATGTGCAACAAGTTTTTTGCTTTTATATATGATGATTTGTTCCAGAGATATTAGGTTCTAAAGTTTCCCTATCATTTTGCTTAGGGAGTTAATTAAAAACTTTTTACATCATTGAGATTTTGTAACAATTCAATGTTAGATTCACTGAGTAGCTAGTTAGTAGGACTTGACCAGAAAAATATTTATATAGGATTTACCTCCTTAATGTGGTATATAAAAAGATTTTGAAATTTATTTTTTAGTTGTGTTGGGAGCTTGAATATATTTCATGTAATCCAGACTAAAACTAATTACTTTTCTGAATGTTATATATAACAGGTGGAAGTAAGAAAATCAAAAAAGACTCCCCAAAATTTTTACATTTTTGAACTCAGGACCTTGAAATGTCAAGAAATGCAAAAAGATTTTTTTAAATAAACATTAACTTTCAATTTTTAATTCTAAATTAAGTTTTTCTATTTTGATAACTTTTTCTGCAGATACCACAAGTGTCTGCTAGTATATATTTGTCTTGATTTTATAATCTAACTATACAAATAAAATTTTAAATTAACTCAACTATAATTATGGTGCATCATAAATTTAAAATAAGTTATTTTATTTTACCTTGGATCATTCTTAACAAAAATATCTCCAGTATACTCTTCTTCTGATGACGAGTCAGAAAATGGCTCATTAATCCATTCATCTAGATTAAGCCTACATAATAAAGAAATATTGATATTCAAAATAAGCAAATACATTTTATGTATATTATTAAAAATATTAAAATATAATTCATAATATAATTATGATTTAAACATTTGTTTTAGCATTTGAAATGATTTATTATTACACAGTCAAATTATTTTTTGTAATTATTATTTTCTTTAATATTCCCTTATTCTTTCTTTTCTAAATTATTTTAAATGTCTACTTTTTTGTAGATTTACTCTAATTTGTCAACTATTCAAACTATTCAACAAATAAAAATCGAATCATTTTCCTTTTTTTTTTATAGAAAATAGAAAACAGTTTATATAATTATGGTAAAAATTTATATAATAAATGTTATTCTATTCTATATTTTGTATTCTTATGTAAAAATGTTTTATTCGTACATTCATAATTGATTTATATATTTTACATATCATATTGGCTCTAATACTAATCAATATATTTTTTCCAGTTTTAAAGAGGCCAGAAATTGTTCTCAACCAATATTCAAGCCTAATTAAAATTTCTTTTGATATTGAAACATCTGTGGTACACATTTTAAAGTTAAACTGATGCTAAAATTCAGTATATTAATTGTTTAGTAAATTGTTTTTATCACTTTCAACAGATTCATTCAGTTTTGGTAACTTCTAGAGAAATTTTATTTTGGTAACTTTATCTTCCTCCTAAGGAGTGTATATTAATCAAGTGATTATCAAAAATTATGAAAATTTACTCAAAATATATTCTGTTGTAAAGTGTAATTTCATTTTAATTATAAATTTATGTATTTCATATAATTTTTAGACTTTATAAAAAAAAAATGTTTGAGAGTTATAAAAAATAATAAGACAAGTGAAAATAAAACACAAAGTTTAGGTTTATTAAAGATAGTCATAAAATTGCAATTATACTTTCCAGAATGAAATATGCAAAAATTCTGTGCAATCTGA
>NW_019384778.1:457295-463705 GCF_000671375.1 Centruroides sculpturatus
TTCCAAAACATACGACCTGTTTAGTTGTCGTCGTCTTCTTCCCTGTAGGTAAGGGACACCTTGTAGATAGAGTTCATATTACTTTCGTACGGGAGATCAATACGTGCACAAAATATAAAAGTATCACTTCTACGTGTAAACTCGGGACTTAGTCTATGGGACTCCATTAAGGGCGTTGGCCATCAGGAGGAGAACTGCGTGGAGTTTAGATGCTTCGGATCTGTCGAAGAACTCCCCGAATTCGGACTACATTCCCTTATATCTCCTGAATTTCGACCAATCATCGGCCAGTAACTCTTTCGTGAGAACGGACGAAAGGGGGATGAATGAGGGGTAACCATTTCCCATCTGAGTGAGATTTTTAACCAGATAAGGGAAAGTCAGAGAATGTTCTCTTCTGCGAAAGGAAGTAGCATCTGTTATCTGGTTTTTCCCACATCCAAAACACTAGTTTTTCACAAAAAATGAAGTAATATTTTGTGTTGATATTTAAACATATTTAATAAAAATTATTAAATGAGGACCAGGGCCTTTCGGGTCTCACACAACAGTAGAATAATGAAACATTATTGGTGAAGATTAATTATAAATGTACTGCTCAAGGAGGCTGAAGAACATGACGGCAATGAAACAGGAACCAGGAATGACTACAATGAAAATTCTGAAGAAGATAAAAGTGATGAAGTATTGTTTCAATTACTTTCNTATTAACAGCAGTGTGGTGGTGACTCAAGTCATAGTTCATTCCGCGTTCAACCAATCGACCAATCACGTGGCAGTTGGCATTATTGGTAGCATGATATTGTGCATGGTGACAGCTGACCACTACTGTGGATGGGCAAATTCAAATGCATTGGCGGACCTGGGTTTGGGCAGCCTTGATTTAGTGTGAACATAAAGACAATGGTAATAATGTATACAATATCATATTGATACAAAAAAAAATTTTCTGTGCAACAACAATACAATTTAAAGGAACCTTTACTTATCTTGTAGGATCACTTCTTGCCTAGATACATGTAGAGATAAAATCAGCTATGGGAGGCCTACAGGCACCATATACTATCCTGCAACAGATTTGTGCATAGATGTTACAACTGCTGCTCCACATTACTCACACTCATAGATGCCCAAAGTTGGAATCTCATCTGGTCCCACAAGAAAACAATGTAAGACAAATCTAGAGACTAGGCAGGATAATGAAGTATGGCAACATGACACAGACATTCCTGGAAACCTGTGTTTGTCTGAGTATTATTTTGCTGGGAAACAGCTGTTTATGACTCTGCTATGAAATTTTCTGAATGTGCCACTGTGCCATCAATGTCCCTCACACCACTACTGCTAGAAGTGACCATCATACAAGATGCTCCCCAGACCAGCAAGCCAGAAATGGAGATAGTATGCCATGCAATAGTACAGGCAAACCTGAAGCACTTTCCACACTAACATAATAGTAATTCATTCCCAAATAGAACTAGGATTTGTCACTAAAGATGTGATGCCAGTCTGTAGCAGTTTATGCTTCTCTTTCACAACACTATTGCAAATGAAATGCATAAAGAGCGCATGGGATGCTAATGATACATAGTGGTCACTATGCATGCAAATTTTGTTCTACCAGTTACCTGCCAATGATATGGGAAGAAACAGAATTATTAGCAAGGCCTCCATCTGTCTCTGGATAATGATGCCATTTCAGCTGATTGTGCTTGTGTTGTCAAGATCAAACTAGAGATGATTGTTTGATCTTGACAACACAATCATCTCTCCCAGTGGTCTATCCAAATAGACCACTGGGAGAGATGATTGTTTGATTGGGCATCCAGAAGCCTGCCTACCTTGTATGTATGACTTGATATATCCATTCCCCCAATACTACACCACAGTCAGGCCAGAATAACCCAAATGACAAGAAATGCAGTGAAACAGTCATCCTGCTTACTTCATTTCAATGATGCATCCTTTCTCAAACCCACCAGTTGTGCATAACGACTGACTGCATCATATACTTATGCGTGGCATCCGAAGACCTCCAAACAGCAGATATACTTGTTCTTGTTTTTTTACAGTTAAGAAAGGCTATCCTTTTTAGCTAGGACTTTGCCCTGTAAGAATATGAAAGAAGAGTTTAGGAAAGTTGATGATTAGGAGGAAGAGGAAATAAAGATAGATAGGACAGTGTGAAATAAGAAATAGCCCAGAGCCCCTCCACGGGATCCCATGGGTGCTGCCTTGCATTTATTAAAATCAGAAAACAATTACATTTGAACGTATGTACATATATACAAGGCGTTAACAATGTTTATACTCCATCGTTGGGAGAGCCGCTCGGTGGATCAAGAGCCTTACTCTCCTTAATAAACTTGATGATGGCTTTCATCAAATTTTTGTTGTCAATGAAATTGTGCTCACCGGAAGGCCAATTGAAACCTTCCTTGAGACAAGTCCTCATCAGTTTTAGTCTTTGGTCTCTGTATTTGGTACAACTGTAGATCAGATGTTCTATGTTGTCTTCAGAATTTATGTCAACGTCACACTTGTTGGAGTTCTTCTTCCTGAGCATTCTAAGTAGGCATTGAATGCCCCGTGTCCAGTGACACATTGTGTGAGTTCGTAGCTTAGGTAGAAACTTTTGAAGGAATAAATTTGTGGCATTGTCTTCCGGTGTTTGACTTGTCCCATTCCCCTTGCCATAGGATCCTGATTTCAGATATACTAAAAATTTTGTACACAGTGCCCTTGCAACCTTTTTGTAAGATACTGAGAAAATAGTTTTAAAATATTGTGGTGGTATTACCTAGTGTGCAATCTGACCACAACTGTAATCATTTACATACCTGTCTTTGACAAAGCTGTCAGTCAAGTTTTGCAGTAATCAGACAATTCTACCTGGATGCATAACTTTTATTGCCAGTGAATGTATTTATTACTAAACAAAATATAGAATAATTTAACTGTGAGCAGAGCTCATAGAATAACAAATTAGATTTTCCATTTCCTTTTAGATTTGATCAATAATATTTAGAGAATCAATCTCAAAAAATACATATTCAACATGTACTAAAAAAATTCTCTCCTTGAAAAATAGTCATATCTTTAGTGAAGAACAAAAATATTGTTTGTGTAAAAATTATATTTCAAAGATGTAGAATAAACAAATAAAAATTTAAACTAAATGAGAACCTAATGTATGCAATCTTAAGAGATAACAAAAAGAAAGCAGCTTTTCTTTTCAGTTTGTATTACTGTATGTAAATAAACAGAAACAAAATCAAAATATTAAAAAAAAAAAATTATTAATTTATGAACATTTAAAGTGTATTTATTTAAATCTTTATTTTGATCTTAAATCTATCTTAAAAAAAATGTTTAGCAACTTTTGTGGCTTTTCATTGACTTAACACTAAAACTATTTCCATACTAAAATGCAAAATCAACTAAACTCACATTATTAGTCAACATATTATAAGCAGTATTTAATGAATGGTCAGATAACATAGTTTTGAGTTTAAATATATATTAAAATACAATTTTTTCAATGTATGGAAGCTGAAGACGGTATAGTATAGACTGAAAACATTTCTTAGTTAATAAATGTCTGCTGATTAGCAAAGTAAAACATTTACTGTATCTATTCAGGTATCTTAAGCTCTTTTAAATATTAGATATAATGAAAAACATTTTATACAACAGTCAAATCTAAAATAAAGAATATTTTAAAAATAAAACTTTTAAAGACTATAGCATCACTAAATTATTGGTGAAAAAATAAGAGAGAGATTAGAAAGAAAAAACTCCTTAATTAATAACTTTAATTCAACATTTAATATAAAAGACAATAAAATACAAAAACTCAAACACAAATGCTTTCAGTATCCTTAATGCCACTTTTAAGTATTCTTCTCAATAAAAACAGAAAACAAAACAATAGTATTCAAAACAAAGCAAAATTAAATTTATATTTAAAATTATAAATTACTATATGTTAAGTTATTGTAACAGTTTGTTGATTTAAATTCAATATGGTTTTATTCCAAATGCTATGTTTTTTTCCATTTAATTTGTATTAAAAATGCTTGAAAATGGCATTAAGAAAGTAGAAACAGTAGCGTTTTGAGTTTCTATATTTTATTTATAGATTCTATATTAAATGTTAAATTAAAATTATTATGGAAAGGATAGAGTTGAAAATATTTTTTTTTAATATCTTTCAAAAGAAGAAAAGTTGTTAGCAATTGGCTACTATTATGTTTATTTCTTAATTTTGGAATTAAAGAAAAAATATAAAAAAAAGGAAACCCTTTCCTAAGTTTTGTTCTATTTATTGATACAATTTAAAATATTTTATGTCTTCAACATTCATCCATAAAAAGGCATAAGGTATATTAACAATTTTTAAAACAAGAAACACACACACTATCACTTTACAAGCTTTATGATTGGTCTTATTTTTTGTAACTATTAAATATAATTTTATGTTTAATAGTTACAGAGTCTGCTGCAATCAAACATTGTGATTCAAAAGTTTTAAATCTATCAAAGAATTTAGGAAGTACAGATATAAATGACTTCAAACATTTTCATTTTAATAAAAAAAAACCCTGTTCAAATTGAAATAAAAAAAAAACACTAAAAACTTCTTTATACAACTAATTATGAATGAAATAAGAATGAATGATCAATTATGAGTGAAATAAGAATGAATGATCAATTATGAGTGAAATAAGCAAAAATGACTTTTAATGAAGGTAAAAAAATAAACAAACTTCAGATAAATCAAAAATTGTTTTAATGCAAAAAAAGCATTTTTGAAAAATATCTTCACATCATCAATTTAATATAAATACTGATCAGAGAAAATATTTTTGATACTGCTTGGCCTTAAATTCAGTTTTAAAATTTGTTAATAAATAATTTTATTGGGAATAATATATAATTTATAAATTTTTAAAGTAAAAAAAAAATTAACTGTACAATATGAATGTAAAAGCATTATACAATGTGTTCAATTTAACTTTTATCCATGTACAAAATAATCTTTCCAGTATTGTAGTGTATCATTTATGCAATAGAAAAGTATAATCATTTTACAATAGAGTTTGTGAGTATAAGACATTTCATTACTGCTTTACCAATTAGTAGACTGCATGATGTTAACCCTTTTATTGTTATCAGCATTGTGTGTTACCACAAGATTTGTCAACATGACATTAATAATATGCATCTTGTTCTTACGACTAGAAAATTTCTGTACTGTCATACAATTTACACATATCTCTTTATTAAACAAATTATTTTATTTTACTATAAACACCACAATAAAATTAATGCACCATCTGCATATACTTGTGCAATGCTGAAAAGATATTTTTGTACAGTACTTGGATAAATGTAAAGTGAAAACCTTGTTTACTTTTATATTATTTGTGCATGTGTGTATGTATGTAAAGAATATAAAAATGACATCAAGGTAAAATGAATTAGGAACAAATTTTTACTTTTTGGATTTTACTTAAAAGCAAAAAATAATAATTATATTTGATGATTAGATGTGCAAAATCTTAGTTCATTCCAACCAATTTTTAGCACCAATTTTTCAGAATTTTTAGTTATATATCAGTAAGAAAATATATATTGATTGATTTATTTTTTTATTCTCTTTAAAAAAACTTATTATTATTAATTATTACAAGCAATTAATGCTCAAAATAATTAATGATAATTCAGTTTTGGATTGGATTTAAAGAAAATTTAGTAGTTTTAATACTTGAAATTTATATTCTTATTATTATTCACACTGAATAAACAAATTTCTGCATAATTCTATTTTTCGTGTTAGCTGCATTGCTATTTTATCAGTTGCAAGAGGCTATTTTTTGTCATAACACCAGACCATAAAGATTAATACTGTTTATAATAAGTTTAGTAAAATTTTCTTTTATCAACAGTCTGAACAGTAATTTCACACAAAACAAAATCATCAATTCATTAAAATACTACAATGGCACTGTTATAGACTCTACTTTCAGCAATGCATGTGCACACACACAAAAATATATAATATACATATACCTATCTAAACAATATGAAAATTAGATAAGACAAGAAGCAAGAGATAATAAAACGCAAATAAGTAAATATATATACATATATATAATCATCTCTTATTGCTATTCTTTGAAAATAATCCAAATATGAAAAAATCAATTACAGTAATTGAATTTACACATTTTAGAATGTTACTCATTGTACATGAAAACCAATTTTAAAACCAATGTGACACAAATGAAAAAAAAACAGCATAAACAATTTTAAAACTCCAATTTTAACTTATAACAAGATAAAAAAATATTTTATATATGTTCTAGTTAAATTGTAATCAAAGTACATAGGCTGTTTTTTTTTTC
>NW_019384778.1:465875-471183 GCF_000671375.1 Centruroides sculpturatus
ACAAAAAATGTCGCAACGGTTCGGAGAAACGATGTCTCCTTCTAAAAGAATTAATTCAATAGGTGCTAACCAAAAGGAGGATAAACCGAGGATGTCAGTTACTTACAACCCACTGTTGAAATCAATACATAATAGAATCGCACGGCAGAAAGGTATTTCCCTAACCTTCAGAAGATGCCCAACCATATTTGGTATTCTACGTAATGGAAAAGACAAATCTAAGGAAGAAAGAATGCCGGGGGTATACAAAGTGCCACTCAGGGATCATCGTTTTAGAAAGGATTTAATTTACATAGGCTCAACAAAACGAGCTGTTGGGATCAGATTGAAAGAACATATGCGTGACATCCAGCAAAATAAATGTACCACTTCCTTATCAACTTACGCGTCTGATCCAGAAATAACTGCGGACTTTTCAAATGCTAAATTAATCACCACCACCTCATATTTAGACCATCTCAAATGGCTGGAGCAGATAGAATTATGCAAGGCATACAACACTACATCACCGATCAATTCCAGAGATGAGATCTCTCTTTCTTTGGCATGGCAGGCCCTATTACAACAGGAGGTTTAAGTATGTCATAATCCTAAAAGAAAGGAAGTAAATGGGTTATCTAAAATTATGTGATATATTTTATGGGCTTAACAACAAAGTTATTCATAAAATCTTAAAAACGAGGGAAAATATTTAAATATCTGTGGATATGACGTAGAAGATATGACGTTCACAGATATAGATCACGTGATTCCGTTCTATCTTTTCGGTTTTAAAAAATCGTTCTAAACGAATATTTTTCGTACTTCGGTAATCTTCAAACGATTTTTTGCCTGAAGATGGACCCAGGAGGGGTCTGAAAACGTTTGTACTATTAAATTTTTATTTCGCATCGGTTAAAGGTTCTAAGGTACGTGATATTTTATCAAGAGTCATCTTATATTTGGGCCTTATGGTATATTTTAAAATTAAACTTGTATTATACTATATGTAAGAAACAAAATCTGTATTAAAAAAAAACTAATTTGTAAGTTGTTCTTTCAAAATTTGAAAATAAAGAACCTAAAATCAAGAGTCATCTTATATTTGGGCCTTATGGTATATTTTAAAATTAAACTTGTATTATACTATATGTAAGAAACAAAATCTGTATTAAAAAAAACTAATTTGTAAGTTGTTCTTTCAAAATTTGAAAATAAAGAACCTAAAAAGGCATGACATCATATTTCTATATTCACATATATTATCAATTCATACAAACAGTAATGAGAAAAAAAATTATTATTTTAATGATAAAAGCTTTTATGCATAATTTTCTGTTTATTTCAAATATAACAATAAATATATCAACATTAATATGAACAGAATATTGTATTTCAATAATTTATTTAAACTACATTAACCATTCAAAGTAAAATATTATGAATAAGAATTCATTCTACTGCTAACAACAACTATATATTAAATACAACTAGCAGATAGGTCCAGTAAAAAATAAAAACAACAAACATTAAAATGAAAACAATATTAAGAGTTTGGTTATTTTAGCTCAAACTGTCATATTTATCACAAAAATTTAAATTATAAGAAGGAAAAACAAAATGTAAGAAAACAGACTAAAAATAACAAAAATCTATTTTGAAGAAAAAGAACAAACTGATCTCATTTGAATTAATATAAAAAAGAAAAACTGAACAATCAGATTTTGAGACAAATGGACTAAAGATTCATGCTTGGCACCCTGGAAACCCTCAAGTATATGTTTTGTGCTTGCTAAGAATGCAATGCCTGGATTATATGATAAAATAGTGAAATTTCATTAGTTGGGTAGACAGTCATCAACTTTCATCTGTGAAAAATAATTGAAGATATCCAAAGTTTTTCTAATGCTAAGTCTAATGTAACATTCATAGCCAAATATGAAATGGTAATTGGCCAGCCAATGAAATTTCACAGAATATAAATCAAATATTTAAACTTGCACCCTCAAAAATCACTCAAAGGTCTATTTTGTGCTTGTCAGTAACTTCGTATTATATAATTTTCTTATTCAAATGCCACCATCCTGCTGGTCAGGTAAAAAGTGGAACTATTGTGGATGGGGAACTGAAGTTAATTTGATCAAAAGAAGTCATTGATATCCTCCTGGATGAAAAGATAGTCCCTGGAAAGTTTCATTGCATTTGCTCAAACCATTTCAAAATGTATAAAGAACAAACTAACAAACTTTCTTCTTTATATATTAGATAATGGATATGAATTTAAAAATTTTCAAATTTATTTTAAAACAGACAGTTACCCTTCTGGAAGTGGAACTTTCTTTTGTGCTTTTTGAGCAACTGGATTAAGTTCTCCTACAAAAAGAGCTTTTATTTCATCTCCTATCTTTTCACCTTTTGATTGCAATTTCACTAGTTGTTTTACTAAATTCAAAACACCACAGGCCTGAAAATAAAATTTAATCATCCACATATTTAAATAAATTATATTTGAATTATAATCAATAGTAACATAACATACTCTTTCTTGAACTTCCAGATCAGCATTCTGGACAAACATAGGCATTTTATCAATTATATATTGTCCAACAACTTGGGCTGATTCTGTATCATCTGTTTCCTCTGCTTTAACTACAATCTGAGTATAAAGTTTTATAATATTCTGCACATATATACTTTGAATGTGAGGTGGTAGTAAAATAACTTTGGGTCGTAACATAGCTTCCAAGGATGCAAATGCATCAGTCAATAACCTAAACAATTCAAATGAAAGTCAATGAAATTTTCACCATAAATTAAAATTTGTAAACCTTATCACATCCTATAACATTAATTTTTATTATGGATAATTTATCATTTTCTGTATTATTTGCTAATGACTTCTATGACAACTTGTATAATTAATAATTTTAGTAAAAACTACTTCATTACTTAAATATCATATGTCTTCTCATAATTTGTTGTCATAACAATTTGCAAGACTTTAAAACATTACAGTATTTAAAATTTTATTTCGTCTTTAGCAAATGATAACAATTCTACTTTATCACATTAAAATTTTAGTTATTACAAAGCCATTTCCTGAATTTTTTGTTCTATTTTTATGACTGCTATGACTTTACATCTAACTGTAGCATTTTCCATTTCTAAAAAACTTAAACTATCCTAATTAAGAAAACCATAAGCTAAGATTTACAAATTTATTTTAATCAAAGTAAAATTAAATAGCTTCATTCATTTTTAATTATAAGTTTAATTACACTGTATTTGGAAAAAACCTGTTATTCATAGCAATGCAAACGTTTTTACTGAAATTATCAAAATTCTTCATTCTTCTAAATGTTTTCGTTAAATTATATTGCACATTTGCATTAATTAAATATTTATTTAAAAATTAAAGATTTAAATATTCTTATAGGTCATTAGTTTAATAATAAAATTATTAAATATTTTAAACAAAATCAAAGAATAAATAAATTTAAAAACACATTCTTACTCTGAAAATTCTCCACATATCCATGCAGCAGCAAATAATACCTCACAGATACTATTTCTTTGTGTATTTGCAACTAATAAATGTGCATTATCTAATAGAATTGCCTAAAATAAAATTAAAAAATGAATTGTATTCAATTTATAAAATACTAAAATAATAGATACTTAAAATTTATAATAATTGATATGAAATTTATAAATGCTGCTATATTATACAATTTATAAACCAAACAATGCATTATTTAATTTTTTCAATACACACATTATATTAATTTTATTTTGTTGCATTTCCAATACTATGCACTTGTATGCTTATGTTCATAAGTAAGTAATAGTCAGCATCCAAATAATGTCAGGATCAATCTTAATATTGTATAAGACATTAAATGTAATGTCATATGTTGAGGCAATGAGGCCATAAAACTACAATATGTAATCATCATTGCTTTAGTAAACTGTTTAAAACATCACAAAAAAGCCATTGAAAAAACTTACTTTCCATTGACAGTTTTCAAAAAGCAATACAAATGAAATAAGACAATATAAGAACAAATATAAGAAATATTTATATTACTTTCTGGAAGTGCCAGTTATAATAAGTGTAAAGAAATAACTATATGTAAAACTAAGGACAGAGATAATTGAATGTTTTCTAATTTTCTCTGTCTTTGCATTACCACATATAAGGCTATTTTTCATGTTTAAAAAACATTTACTAAAATCATGTATTTTGTTATTGAATATAAAAAAAATGCTCACTTTAATTCCAGTAATTCTGTAAGTTGTTTTAATTTATAAAAAACTGCTCACTTCAATATATTTCTAACAAAAATAATCAAAAAATAAATAGTTTCTATGATGATTCAGCAATATATTCTAAAAACAATCACATGTATTTAATCCTACCAGGAATACATAACAATATTACTGGATATATTGATAGCAGTTTTTAGAATTAGACTTATATAACCATGATTTATAAAAAACTCAAAAGAAACACTGTTGTAAACAAAGAAACACTTGTATTCAGGTATTCAGAAGCACATTTAATTTTTGATTTATTTTTTTCAAAAATAGTAGTTTGAAATCATTTGTTTGAGGTAAATAAAACTGAAGTTATGTGCATGCATGCACACAGCTTAAGTTTTATTTACTGTATTTACTTGGGTATAAGATGATCTTGCGTATAGGATGAGGTGTGACTTTAGAGATCAAAATAAAGAATATTAGGTTTATTAATACAATTCTAATTTTATTTTGTTTAATCACAAAATATTATCAAATTCATGATGAATGGAAAACAAAACCAAAACATTGTAGTGCATGTGACCAGAAAAAGTTTATTTTTAATGATTCAGAATGTGCTAATATTCATTAAAAATAACAATTTAACTAATATAAAATAACTACATTTATAATCATTGCNAATGAAAAACATTTCAAAAATTTTAACATACTGTATAAATGCAAGTAAATACAATAATTAAAAATATATTATTATTCAAAACATGAATGAATCAATTTTTATTATTTAGTTTAGTTTACAATATCTAATTATCAAAATTTAACATTGTAAAAATTTATTGTTTATTAAATCAGTAAAAATTTGTTTTTAAAATATGCTATAAAATTAAACTTACCATTTGTGAAACAGCAAACGAACGTATTGCTTGAACACGTATAGCAACATCTAACATTTGAGAAGCAATCAGTGATCCATGTCGTGTTCCTTCAATTCTCGTTAATTCAACTAAAATACTAACATACCTGAAATATTTATTTTGAATGTAATAAATATTGAAAGACTAAAATAATA
>NW_019384779.1:0-1031 GCF_000671375.1 Centruroides sculpturatus
AAAATATGCTGGGTAGAAAAAATATAAATGAAAATCGTTAATTAATATTTTGTAAGATAATTTGTAGACATTTTGCAAACGATAAGTACCACGTTACAACTAGCGTGAATACGAGTGATGGCGAAAATCTCGACAGTTACAAACATTGAACCGATTCAGAAAATGGTAAAATTCACCGGAAACGACATCATGACTGACGTGGTATTCGCTTTGTTTTTCGCTTCCGCCAGCGAATCCGGTCATTGTGAACTAACGAGTAAGTTTTAGTCAACGTTATATATTATTTGCTTTTCTATGTTGTAATTGTATCGTGAATGGAGCAGCAGAATTTATAACATGATTAAATTGGTTTTTATTTAATTACTTAGAATTGTATAAAAATATTTAAAAGTGTAGTATATATTATTTAAAATATGCAAACTTTTTTTTATTTTACAGACATATAAAGCATTGTGTAGTGTATTTAACATGCTACTACAAATTCGAGATGTTTACTTTAAAGAACGTCGATTCTGCATAGTTAAAACTCCTCTTTTATTTCTACATTCTAACAATACTACTCTTAGCACTTAAAATTCTAGAAAAAATTACATTAGTAAATTTGTATTAGCAGCTTTAATTACTTAAATTTGAAAGTTCTTTTTTTAGATAAAAATTTTTAATATTATTATTACGTTATTAAATATTACAAAACATCAGTAAAATATATGCCATTATTAACCAAAAAAATTTTTTCTGAAATTAAGCTCACAAAGGTAGAGGCATAAGTATGTAGTAGTTGTATTGTGCCATTGTAATGTCTTCGTTTAAATGGTAAAACATGCGAGTAATACACCTATTGTATTCACCACAATATAATTATTTTGAATTCAATACTACTAAATATATTGAGTAATAATTTAACCTGGAATGAAGCTTTTAGCCTGATGACATAATCGAATTGTTTGTTTATTTATTTTTTAAAATTACTATTTGTAAATTCTTAGTACAAACATTATGAAATCGGAAAAAAAAAATTTAAATGTTAGCTC
>NW_019384779.1:1180-4573 GCF_000671375.1 Centruroides sculpturatus
ATAAACCTTAATTTTTAGAAATGAAATCATTAATGCAGCGGGGCAAATAAGTCTCATCTGTCGTTCCGGCCGCAATTTTAGAACCCATGGGTTACATTCTAACTAAGAGTTAATCGAAAAGTATGGATTAATTCGTAATGTATAAAAGAAATTTATTACGTTTATTAGAAACATTGCTAATTATGCATTTTCGCTGAACTAATCTCTTACAGTATTACATACATTACCAATCTGTAATCTTTGAAATCTGTTGGTTTACAAAATAACGTTACATTAAGGATTCGTTTTAATTTTTTTTATGTTTGAAACTTTGAAATCAAATAATTCATAGTGAAACAGAAGTGGTCACAGATCAACAAGAGATACGGCATTATTTTTTTTATGAAACCCTAAAAACCTCAAGTCCAAAATGTATAATTATTAATTAGTTAATTAATATGTACTATTATTTATAAAAGAGTTTATGTAAACAAATTTAAAAATATATGAACTTCATGAATTCGAATGAACAAATTATTTTAAAAACTTTATTTTTTAATTATTAACAATATTTCTATTATTATAATTATAATTAATCAACATCATAATATTTATTTTTATATTAATTTTAATTTTCACGAAAGAACGCAAAAAACTTAGAAAGATCGACTAGCTAATGCACGTGTAAACAGAAACGTCATACAAAATAAAACAAGAGAAAATAGAGATAAACCACATTCCGTTGCCAAATTGATTACATCTTGGCTAAGGCCAGGAAAGTAACTACAAGCTGCTAAAATGTGCTAGGTTCACCTGGGGACTAAATCATATAGCTTATAAAACTCTATACAATGGGGCAATACAAACGATGCTACTTACGCGGCCTCTGGCTGTGGTCATGTAACCAGTAAAAATTCAGTAGCAAGTAAATTACTCTCTCTTCAAGGCCAGTTTGCCATCGAAATTTCAAAGTGCTGCAGAACTGTTTTTATTAATGCGTCCCTGATACTAGCAGAGCTCCTTCCTTTGCCACTATGTATTGTAGAAAAGGTTCTAAACTACTACATCAGAAATAAAATCGTCAAGGCTCAACAACGGTCTCTACTCCTATCTACGGCTGTTGAAATGCTACGACATTGCAATTACCCTACTATCTCTGGATGGTGTCATCTGCTTAGCGTTCATAANGCCACTATGTATTGTAGAAAAGGATCTAAACTACTACATCAGAAATAAAGTCGTCAAGGCTCAACAACGGTCTCTACTCCTATCTACGGCTGTTGAAATGCTACGACATTGCAATTACCCTACTATCTCTGGATGGTGTCATCTGCTTAGCGTTCATAAGCAGATGACACCATCTGCTTTTTCGCTGAACTAATCTCTTACAGTATTACATACATTACCAATCTGTAATCTTTGAAATCTGTTGGTTTACAAAATAACGTTACATTAAGGATTCGTTTTAATTTTTTTTATGTTTGAAACTTTGAAATCAAATAATTCATAGTGAAACAGAAGTGGTCACAGATCAACAAGATCTGTGACCACTTCTGGTCACAGATCTTGTTGATATTGATGTTATATTGATATCCGTGTTAATATTGATGTGCAAGTAAAGACATCAATATTAACACGGATGGGTCTCAAAGCCCCTGTTTTGTGAGTTCAAGTATTTGAATCTTCCTCCAAACTGTCATATTTTGCCAAAAATATGTTAGAAGTTAGAGATACCTCCCACATACTTCTATCTGTCAAGCTGAAGATAATGCTGACAACCAAGCTGTTCAGTGGGCCACTTTACTACCAAACAAAACTCTGTCTATCAACACTTACAGTGATACTCTCTGGTCTGTCCTAAAAGCTTAATTAATTTAAATCCCAAATGCAATAGCAGTAAAATCGCATATATCCAGCACCATATTACAAATCATGTAAATAAGATAACTTCTATATTTGTTCCTGGCCATAGTGGTATACTAGGAAAAAAGATCCTACTTTGAGGCTAAGTCAGCTGCAGAGGACAATGATTTGGATTACACTCGCATCCCTCTCTCACGTGGCAGCCATTAGAATTATATCTATGACAACGCTAAGGAAAAGTGGAATCAGTAAAATAGTTGAGCAGTAGCACTGGTAGAATAACAAGACTTTATTTTCCTAGTGTTGAATGTTAGTTCTCATCACTACTTAGACATTTAATGTTTGCTACTGCTCAACTACTTACTGAGCATACCTGGCATTGTATAACCGGGGAAAAACTGATCTTGCTTTTGCTCTACAGAAAACGTAGACACTATCGACCATATGATCTATCATTGTCCGATTTACGATCAACAGACAATTATTCTGAAATTAGAAATCTTTACGCGTGGTTTCAACTGGCTATGTCTATTGGACAAGCCTGTTCAGAAGCCATTGTTTGATGCTTTTAACAATTATGTTCAAAAAACATGGAAGTGAAGACTATTTATATTTTCTAATATCCAGCTTTACATTTTAGTTTTCACTAAAAGCCGAATACTAATTTTATGTTTACTTTGTATCGTGTATTTCGGTTCATGTATTCTTAGCGTTATACACCCATAAGAGTCGTGCACTTATTCTAATAAAAAAAAACCACCACATGGCTTTTCACCTATGACAAAAAATGTCTAGAACGTGAAACTGCTAGCGTTCCCCGAAATAACGTATTGAACCGTGTTTCCCAATTAGAAACCAATTTCAGTGCGTTCGCTGTAAAGTGCTTCTCGAGCGCTGCATAAAAAAACGCGGCCGTTATGACACTATCACGTCACACGAGACAACGAGAGTTCTTAATAGAAATCGCTAAATTGAAGCCAAATTCAAAACGCCACCACTCAAAAAAATCAAAAAATCAAAATAAAAATATTACGTCAGACGAGATCTATTACTTTCCTACCCCTGAGTAAGAAATCGTAAGAAATCTTTCACCCCCATTCATCCCAAAATTCCTTAAGTAATTTATGGACGGCCTCTAATCGAGACCGTTAAACACTAACATACACTGTATATTGTGATATTCCTATCAGTTCAAACGATGTTTTTGTAAAAAACATTACCGAATGTTATAGTTATACATATTTTATTTTTTTCAAAATGTGGCCGGGTATTAATTATTTGCATAATACAACAATAAAGTTTAACATCGTTTTTAAAAAAAATAAGAGATCAAATAAGTTTCAAAGTAAAAAATATAAAGAAATGCAAAGACACAGATACTGAGTATTCTAATTTTCTTGCATCTTGTTAACAATAAATAGGCGTGTATACGTATTGCAAAAATATACCAGTTTATATTATATATGACATACTTCTAAATATAAAAGAAAAAACTTTATTTATTTGTAGTTATGTTTTACATTTGATATTTAATTTGCATGTAATAATATA
>NW_019384779.1:6115-26891 GCF_000671375.1 Centruroides sculpturatus
CTCAGCTATGTTTTTGTATTCGCCACTCCCGAACATTGGTGCAAAATACCAGAACTGGAAAATTACGGGATTGCTTTGGATGAGGTCAAGAATCTGAGTATCCCTTGGGAGGAGAGAGAAGGAGAATGGCAACCGAGTCAGTGTAAAATGTACGACGTTAACTACACCAACGTGGCTTTGGATTACCTGATTAACAACGTGTCGTCTTCCAATAAAAGTTGGCCCGTTACTGATTGCAAATTCGGATGGAATTACGACAGATCGATTTATTATAATACGCTAATAACTAAGGTGAGTTTTATGTTTCTTTAATGTTTAATTGTATCTAGCAGTACTTGTAAAATGTATTTTTGTGTGTGTGTGTGTACTGTACCTAACAACATTACAAAACTGCAAGTAGTTGTGAGCAGGGGCGCCGCTAGCTGTTTTAACGCCCATGTGCAATACCGATTATGCCGCCCCCTGCTTAACTACGACTACCTACGCCGAGGTTGCTAGAAAGGCTCTTTAGTGTTGTCTCATAAGGGTGTGAAAAAAGAAAAGAAATACTTTACAGAGAAAAACTATTTATTATTACTAAGTTATTTTTGTTTACTTAAGTGTAAAACATTATAAATATTTATCTACAGAAATTGAACTCTTCTTGCCTTTATGTTTGCGATACCTGCTATCAATTTTTTTTTGTATCCAAGCTGTCTAAGATTTCGTGCTCAATTAAAACTATAGCTAAATTACTTAGTCTTTGCTGGTGCATTGTTGATCTTAAATAGTTTTTTTTCTATAATTTTTAACTTTGAAAAGGACCTTTCACCAAATGCAACTGAAACCGGTAATGTAAGTAATATTCTTAGTGCTATTGCTGTGTTCGGAAATGTTAAAATTAAGTCATCAGTAAAAAGATATTGTAATAGGGTTTGTGGATCATTAGATTGGTTTTCTAGAAAATGCAACTTTAAAGTATTGATTTCATTAAACAAATCAATACCGTTAATGTCTGTTTCACTACTTGAATCGTCTTTAAGTTTCAGATTTAAATTCTAACCAAATTAAAATATCATTAATTATACTTAGACCCATGTCAGAAGAATTATTAACAAAATAATTGCAATTTGATATGCGATAGAACTGTTCGAATGAGTACAAGTACAAATTGAGAAGGAAGCTCTGTGGGGATTCCCTATTTTCGCCAGTCCTGTCAACTTCTGTCATAGAGCACGACTATGGGTACTTGGCCTTTCAGGCACCGCCGGATAGTTCAACCTGCCGACAGACGTTTCGCATTGCATCTTAATTCTGATAAATGCCAATAGAAACGCTGTTAAGCTATAATATAAATAAGAATATAGTAATTGCGCACCGGTCAAATTTTTTTCTCCATGCGAAGACATTTCTTATGCTATAAGTAGGGTGGGTATTATGACAATGACTTTGAATAATTCGTGACCGATCGCTCGATTTGCCGCCCCCCTGGACGTGCCGCCCGCGTGCGGTGCCCGCCTTGCACGCCCGCTTACGGCGGGCCTGGTTGTGAGCACGCCAAAATTTGTATCAGTGCTTAATTAAAGTTGTTACTGTTAATTTAAAGTGTTTCATGTCTCGTTCGTCTGTTACGTATGTACATTTTTGTCCGTCAAAGGTGGATTTGGAAGGCCACATCTATTTGTAATCTATTGGTATTGGCAACAGTATTGATTCAGAGTTAGGTCTAGTCTCGCGACTGAAATACAGTCAACATGGATAAGACGGATATTTTTAAGAGACAACAAGTCTCGATGAATACCAGAATTTCGGGAATTAGTACACTCGTTAATAACGACTTTCAAGATTTCGACCTACACTCCGCTTGAAAGGAGTATTTTCATACTCCTCTAAGAGCTGACTAAGCATTATGAAGCTTTGGAGCTTCATAATCAGCTCTTAGAGGTTTGTCAAAATGACGAGGAGGAAAGCTACGAGCTTCATTTTAGTGAAGTGGAAGAAAAAGAGACAAATCATTTTAGTGAAGTGGAAGAAGACAAGAGACAAAGAGAGCTGATCAGTTCAGAGGTCAAACTGTCTAGAATACAAGTTGCCTACTTTTTCGGGAAATAACTTAGTGCTATGCCTTTCGTGATATGTTCACAATTATGATACATAACAAGGCGGCTATAAGTGCAGCACAGAAGCTTCACTATTCAAAAACGTCACTTTCGGGAGAGGCAGCGGTCTTTTCCATTAGCTGGAAGTGACTGATGCCAACTATAACTAGTCCTGGAATCTGCTGAACTATAGGAATCAGAATCGCCGACAATTGGTCCCGTGTCACTTAAAAACACTCTTCGAACAGCCAGCCTTGAGGAGTGAATCCGTTGTAGGCCTGCGTAGATTGGTAGTTACTACCGTAAAACATATCAGAGCGCTATGGCACTTGAAGTGGAAGTGGAATGGATCTAGTTTTAATCTATCTGTTTATTGAAAGATTGGATGCAGATACTCGACGTGAGTAGGAATTATCCAACAAAGATAAGGAATATCCAGTGCTTAGAAGCAGTGGCGTAGCGTGGGTGTCAGCCGCCCGGGGCGGAGAAAAATTTCGCCGCCCCCTTATTTAGGTATCTCAATTTAAAAGATTAAAATTCAGTTTCGTCACATAATAAGTAATGAAAAATTCCGTGCTAGTGTTGCCACCTTTTTAAAATCACTGACCCGGACGGCAGGTGAGGTTTGTTCGAACAGAAGTTCCTGACCCATGCGTATATCATTTTGCAATGAAGAATAATTTGCAGTGCATGCTGGTTCAGTAATCAGTTACAGTTAGCGACAAGGGAAACTTGCGTAGGAGTAACGTAAGTAATCTAGATGACAGCCCTATTAGATATTGGAGGTGTATATGAATACGAATGATCCGTACAAGCAGAAAAAAAAAGTCGACAGGTCGCGCACGACATCGACGGCGAGTCGGATGGTAACACTATTCCGTGCTCATTTCAATCGGTCCGAATCGTAGATGGACGAAAATATGAAATAAAATGGTTCAAATTCTTACAAGTTATTATTATTATTTATTGTGAAATTTTGCCGCTTTCTAAAACGTAATTTTGCCGTCCCCTAAAAAGTGCCGCCCGGGGCGGGCCGCCCCTGCCATGATTTTGTTCATTCTGTTTGAAGAATTATAATTTCTGTTGTCAGAATGGTCAGAATCGGAGTCAGATGGTTTAACACAGGAGTTATTAAGCGTTAAAGTGGTAAGACTAAATCGTGTCCCTATATATATTCTAACATCTTAGGCGAGAACATCTTAACGGGTTTTACTGTACTATTATAAAATGGCTAAAAAGCTTACTATGAAGGTAGAGACGAGTTTTATTTTAGTTTTTTAAAATTTTGAACGCTAATAACGAGTAAAATATTCATTAAGAAATATGACACATGACCACTTTTATATCTTCACCCTGTCGAGCTTTAATTAAAAACCAAAATTTAATAGTATTAATGCCTTTTTATATGCAAGCTACAGTGCCACATTACGTTTCTCAAACTTTACCCATTCTGAGATATTAAACAATATCTCAGAATGAAATTAAACAAATTAGATGCCAACACACACACGCTCGCGAATTTTTCCCCTTTATTGACTTTTTTGAGGGGTTCAGGTCTTAAAACGTATAGATTTGCAAAACAATATTTGGAGGGTCAAATTTGACACGATTCCAATACTTTTCCGTTTTATCTACATAACAAGTTGGTAAGTAAAAAGGAGTCGGAGTCGGCGGACTTTTTGACGACTCCGACTCCGGCTAAAACACCAAAACTCCACGACTCCGACTCCGACTCCGACTCCGACTCCACAGCCCTGATGATAAATTACTCGTAATTATTTACAATTTCAATTATATTAATTTAATCGCATATAATTTTTGTCGATGTATTTACTATTTATAAATTTATTTATATAAACAACTGGTTATATTTATTTGTTGAGTATTGAAACATTCTTATAATTTTTGTTTTTATATGTTCAAAAATCGAAAGTGTCATAACTTTTTAAACTCAACTTTTATTTTTTTGCAATGTTAAACTTTTTGAATTATACAATAAAATATATTTTTCGGTTCCCTATAAATTAGTTCCTGTCTAAAATTGTGGTTTACAACACAATTTCAGTATTACTAAACCTTTCGATAAATTACAGTATTTGACTTTGTTGAAAATTTAGAATAAAAGCGCCCTGTTTGCATTATATATGTTTAAATCAGTCAAGGTTGTGATTTAATATTCTCTTATTAACTCTCAGAAAACACTTTAATTTATTTTCACCTGTAACTTTAATAGAACCAATTTTAATTCTTCCATTATTTTGTGTTCAGTCTGTGGCATTTAAAAAGGTTTTACAATAAACTTACTTTTTCAGCTTATTCCAACAATATTTTAGCTCAAATTAATACTCATAAAATTAGGTAGCCGACAATTATCAATTGCTAAACATTGTCTTATCTTTGCTCTTGAAACAGACCTTAAACTACAAGATTTTTGTAATTAGAAGTTACAAACTGTTTAACTCTGAGTCAGAAGAATCGGGTTCCTATCGCAATGTGGGGCGCCTGGGAAACACGGTGTTCTTGTTTCAAAAATTAATTTTGTAGAAACCATAGTTTTATTTGCGGTTTTCTGATGTTAGGTAAGTAATGTATTGTATTTTTGAAGTCTTTGTAAAGAATTCTACTGGAAATATATCATTTTTATTTATGTATAACGAAAACAATAAAGTATTACGTTTCAGGGATATTTATTTACAAAATCGTCAACTTTAAAAGCGTTTTGTACAAACTGTAAACAAGTCTGTTGCTGTCTCAGCTCTGCTTTTCTTTCTTCTATGTGTCCTTTAANAAAAAATGGAGGAAGACTGCTTCTACTGCACACTTTATCCATCGTGTAACATATCCCTTCTGTTTGGAGATATCGTCTTCGAGCGCTGTAAATGTCATCGACTGACTCCGAAGCAATCTAAAAGCATGTCTGTATATGCAAAATTAGTTCAAGCCATTATTTTCGGTCATTTTCTGCTAACCTGCATTCACACTCTTTCAACCGAAGACAATGTAATTGCCTGCAGTCCTATAGAAACAACCGGTAAGAGTAGAGATAATATTATGTTTATGAAAGGAATATTTGCATGCGCGTCATTGATTTGTAGTTTAACATGTCAATATGGAAGACGAAAGAAAATTGCGATGGAACTTAAAACATCAAGTTATTATGGGGAAAAACAGAAAATGGAAAAATATCAGCTGTTAGTGTTCTGTTTCATTATATATTGCTATTGTATTGTATTAGGTTTAGCTGTTTTTAACAGCTTATATCTTATCCGACGTTTCGAAAATCGATCAAGCTCTACCAGGGCTTTGCTCTGCGTTGTATACAATATAATATACACTGTATTCGAATTGTCTGTATGGATATGGTTTCTCTCCGTTGCTTTGATAATTGGAATAGCGGTTAGAAAGAGATTTGATGCTTTGTCAGTCCAATTACAACAAGCCAAGTCAATACGACTCGAAAGAAATATTAACGAAATTATTTGTAAGCACGTGGAATTATGCGATTTCCTTAAACAGATTAATAACAAATGGAATGAATATATATTTATTGAATACGGAATAATTTTGTTTTGTATGTCCCTTCTCATTTACAACACTATCTTTGGGGGTTTATCATTTCATATGTATGTGTATATTTCAATTTGTATTTTTACCATAATTAGCATTACTCTCGGAATTATCGGTTCTTTTGCTGTTGCTCGACTCTGTGCGTCAGTAAGTACAAATAAATACTGTAAAATAATCGATTAATTTACTTTGTCTTATGATATGTATTTATACTTACGTAGGCTTATGACTCGTTTGGAGAAATAAGAAAGTTCGGAGCTGCTATTTTACCACTTGAAACTAAACTTAAAGTATGAAAGATTTCTCGCGAAGAAAAGAATGTTTCAAGTTTTATATGACAAATATTTATGTATATTTATAAAATAAAATTTGTTGCAGATGTTGAACTTCATGAAGAAATTTCAAAGACAGAATATTGGACTTAGTTGTGGCGATTGTTTTGTATTTTCAAAACAAACTTCTGTACAGGTATTTTATCTCGTATTCTACACTTTATACGTTTGTGTAACAAACGTTTATAGTTACTTAAGCTTTGTTTACTCTGACCGAATAGCTAAATTGAACGAGAAAAGCGAGAAAGCAATCGCGAATTTTAAGCAGCCAATCATTTACAAACAAAAGAAATTGTTATCTTAAAAACAAAATGGTTGCTATTAACATTTTACTGTTGACCATGTTTATTTATTTATTGAGACGAAAATATACGTAAAAAATATGCTGGGTAGAAAGAATATGAATGAAAAATCGTTACTTACTAATTTTGTAAGATAATTTGTAGACATTTTGCAAACAATAAGTACCACGTTACAACTAGCGTGAATACGAGTGATGGCGAAAATCTCGACAGTTACAAACATTGAACCGATTCTGAAAATGGTGAAATTCACCGGAAACGACGTCATGACTGACGTAGATTCGCTTTGTTTTTCGCTTCCACTAGCAAATCCGGTCATTGTGAACTAACGAGTAAGCTTTGGTCAACGTTATATATTATTTGCTTTCCTATGTTGTAATTGTATCGTGAATGGAGCAGCAGAGTTTATAACATGATTAAATCGGTTTTAATTAATTACTTAGAATTATATAAAAATATTTAAATGTGTAGTACATATCATTTAAAATATGCAAAATATTTCTTTATTTTATAGACATATAAAGCACTGTATAGCGTATTTAACATGCTACTACAAATTCGAGATGTTTACTTTAAAGAACGTCGATCCTGCCTACTTGAAACTTTTCTTTTATTTATACATTCTAACAATACTACTCTTAGCACTTGAAATTCTAAAAAAATTACATTAGTAAATNCTTTCCGCCGTCAAGCGCCACGCTACGGAGAGATTACTATTGTCTGTACAGTATTATATATAAATTAAAAACTGTACATATAATTATATACTAATTATATATAAATTAGGTACTATATATATAATCATATATTAACTTAATTTATTGTAACTTTATTATAATTATATATATATATTCTGCCGTCTAGCGCTATGCTACTAAAAGTTTAGGCGAACTATCTTCTGTACAGTATGTGAATTAGGTACCCTAAGTCTAATACAGTACTGTAATTTTGTACAATAGACCAATCCAAGTCCTGTATGGGAATGGGTGCTAGTTAGTGTGCTCCGTATTTCGATCGCCAAATCTCAGGATATTTTGCGTCGACAGATAAAAGGTATATACCGTTGGATAGCGCAAGTAATAAGGATTCCGTAAGTGTAAACATTTTGGTTTTCCGATCGGTAGTTCTAAAGTTACGAGCGTCCGTAATTTTCGATTTTTTCGGGCTCCTTAGGGCCCCATAATTACCATCATCGATTAACTTTAACGACGGTTTTAGTCAGATAATACTTCAATCTAAGACGTGTATAAATTTCGTTCGGTTAGCTCTTACGGTTATTGAGTTATTAACGATCAAAAATTTTACCGTTAACAAAGAGCCACTCCGCCACGTGGTTGTTAGCCGATCGGCGTGGTTATAACCGTTCGGCGTCGGTCTCGGGGGATAGCGGGTAACTGCTTTTCCGGTTCCGATTTTTGGTGAAAGCTTTATCTTAGCCTTTTCTATCTACCGGGTTAGCGCGAGCTGATTCGGAACGGCGGGTTAACGGCTAGGCGTTTAGCCGATCGGCGTTCTGTAGTTTTTTCGGAACTAATTGTTTCCGCGTTTACTTAACTGTTTCACGTGCTTATTGCTGTATTTGATAAGGGCCCATTGCTGCCCGAGGCCTAAATCCTTGTTGTGTTAAAGTTACTTACATTAAGCCGATCGGCGTGTTCGAGCCGAACGGCTATTGTGGTATATATATTGGTAAGGAACGTTTTGACTTCGCTNTCAAAGGCCCGTATAATTTAACTCGCGTATGTGTAATGTAAGTGTACCTTGTAAATGTCAAATTGCGTTTTCGTTATCTCAGGTGTTGTAAACGCGGCAAAATGGCCGTGAAACTGTTTTTCTGTACCTCAAACCTATTAATGTAGTAATTATATATCATATATGTTAGTTTTAAGTCTCCTGTTGTAACACGTGCGGCGAGCGCAACGCCGCCACGTATCCTTGGAACACGCCAATTGTATCTGTTTTTCCTACTTTAATCTTGTTACCCTGTAAATATAATTACGTTGACCATCTATGTACTGTGTACAATATCGATGTAAAGACTATATTGTAATCACGTCATAATTAACTGTAAATATTCGTAATTGTCTGTACTCGGTGTTATTAATAATTGCGATGCGGGTGCCCATGGTGTCTCCCATGTCTTATTTCACACTTTCCTATCTTACTTTCTCTTTACACTTCGACCACTTGCTCTTCCTTCTTTCCTCTTCCAACAGGGCAAAGTCCGTAAACAAGAAACGGATAGCTCTCTCTTCCTTCGATCTAATGTCTAATGTAATTTTGTACATTTCGTGTGAAAGAAACATTCCTTATTCAACAGCAAATAAAATTATTTATATTAATGATGTCTCTAAAGTTCAACGAAGTTTTCGCTGAAAATAACATCAGAAATCGTGACCGCGTTTGCTGAGCTGTTTGGCGACGAAAACAAGCTTGAGCCACGGCGATGTCGAATGGTGCACACTCGGTAAGTAATCCTACAATTTCTTGTTTATAGCGTAGATTATACGGATTATTTCCAAAAAATTATATACATATTTTGGAAGTGTTAAGTCGAATTAGTTTAGAATCGATTAATTTTATGAAAGAAAACCTTTCAAACTGCCATAGTCTGTAAAGCGCATACCTGTCGGGCTGTAATTGGGAAGAACTCGTAAGAAATCGATTCATAAAGGACGGAACGTATCTACCATCTTATAGGGGAGTCGACTGTAAATTGAAATGCGCATTCAGAAATTAAATCTGCATTTAATTTTAAGTGTAGACGACATTATTTACTAACCATGATCTTATTATATAAAACCTTAGATAGTGTAATTCAGTGTTTCAAACTGTGGGTCGCGACCCGCAGGGGGTCGCAAAGCGCGGGGGGTCGCGGGTGAAAGAAAAAGACAAGTGTTTGTAGGTCCTACACTACAATAAAAAAAACTACAATTTCAGTGAGAAGGCTGTGCCTATTTATTTTACAGTACAATTGGTTTTTTGATCGATATTTAATCACAACAGAAAGAAAATTAAATACGTAGTTTTTAAAATCACTGACATAGTTTAAATATGGCCGTGGGGGGTCACTAGAATTTTTTTAACTTGTAAAGGTGTCGCGTATTTAAGAAGGTTGAAAAACACTGGTGTAATTCGTTAAACATAAATTGCTTCAGAGTTGTCTCTAAAATTGTTCTTTTGTTTCACTTTATCAAAATTTCAGTTTTCTCAGTAAGTAAAGTTGATCCTGTAGTCAAGTCAACCACAGAGATGAATATCGAAATACATAGATACCGTTAGTGGTTTCCAGAGTGTTACATCGTTTAAATTTTCTAGCAAGACGAATTATAATACGATGAAATAACGACTATAATTGGTATCTTACACAACCTTCACCTGATTTTTACTTACATCCTTAATCCAACAAAAAAGAAGAGAAATATTATGATTTTGTACTTATATTTGGCCCGTTTTCTATGATGAACAGTTTTGTATCTGTACTTCATTTTTATTGTAAGAAGAACGAAATTCGAAAACTTATCAGGAAGCTTCACAGATGAACAGAGTTTTGCCTAGCAAAAAATTTAAATATTTTTGATTAAAGATTAAAGTTGTCATTGTTTGGATACGTTTCATTCTATACTGCAATGTACCAATATAATCAAGTGATAATTTTTATACATTTTTTGGATTGAAAGTAAATCAAATAGTCCCGATTATCACATCCATTTTTTACAACCTAATTATGTGTAAAATTCACATAATGTGCATTGTTCAGCTTTTTCTGACTTTCACAGTGATTTGTGAAGAATTAGAAAACATTCTAATGGGTTTGTTGAATTTTGTAAAAATGGTCATGTTTGTCTTTACGATTACATTCGATGCTGAAATCCTATACACATGTTTTGAAGTAACTTAGAATTTGTCGAATATTTTCTCTCCAATCTAATTTCTTTATATTGGAAGTCATTTTCTTTCCTCTTTTCACATTTTGTAAACCGTATCACTCTCGATGACATTAAATTTGTTAAACTTTATTGTAATATCGTTTATTCCAGTTTTATAATTTGTAGATTTACGTGTTGCAGCATTTTAAATGACAAGTATTGCAGATAAAGTAACAGAAGCATTTTGCATGATTTCTATGTCCAGCGATAGCCACTTCAATCAGTGTTCTGCATTATCTTGGTAAGTACAAGATTTGCTTAAATTTACATTTTGCAAAATGTTTACTGTAGACAAAAATTAATATTGACGATTGACAGTATGTTGATAACGTAAATAATTATTCTGTATCAAATGCATTAAAAAACAACATCATAAATAAATTTCGTTAACATGAATGGATCAATTATAAAAATATGAATCAGATAACGTCATTGATAAGATTTAACACGTTATAAGATTGAGCGAAAATATTTTGCCATTTTAAAAATGAAACGAAGTAAATATCTCTGAAAATATTATCGTTTGATGTAGCTACTTAAATATTTAAAAAATCATGTGATATATAACTACATTAATTAGCAAAGGCAGTTTAAAATTATTTTTGGAATAGCTTTTCTGATAATAAGTTATGATTTGTAAATAAAAGTTTCAATATTATTACATTGATAAATTATTGTTTAAATATTGATTGCGTGGTACGAAAAACTCTAATACTACACGAAGTAAAGAATAATACAAATTGAAACATAAAATTAACAAATTTTTTTAAGAGTAGAAATGATCTCTTCATGTTGATTACAAAAAACATAGAATGAAGAAAAACTGGGAAATACCAAAGCAAAAATTTATTAACAAAGAGTAGATACCAGCGAAAGAAAATACACAGTCCACCCCTATACAACGCGGTAGATACGTTTCACTTTTTATAGAATTTATGTTCTAGGAGTCCTTAAAAACATAAGCCAATCACAGCCCGGCACGTATGCAGTTTACGGAGTACGGCTGTTTTAAAGGTTTTCTTACATAAAATTAATCGATTCTATACTGATTTGACTCAACATCTTTAATAAATGTATAATTTTTGAAATAATCCATATATAATATGCTATAAACAAAATTCGTAGGATTACTTACTGAGTGTGCATCATTCGACGACGCCATTCCTTAAGCATGTTTTCGTCGTGGAACGGTGCATCGAATGTCAGGTGCGTGTTTTCTGATAAATTATTTTTCTGCGAAAAATTTGCTGAACTTTGGAGACATCATTAACATAAATGTAATATTTACGGACGATAAATAATGAATGGTTTTTAGTAGGTCCGCTGCTCGTTTAATCTCAACAGTTTGTGCAATATCCGCTATTGGTGTAGATTCGACCAATCCTGTCGCGACACGAGTCAACGATGACGTTTTACAGCATGCCACGAGTTTTTTTAGCGTCTTTATACGAATACGGTCGCAATTTTTTCGCCGAGATATAAGAATTCTGATTATATTAACCCGTTTTATAGGGGTGTACTGTAGTATAACTGACAGTGTATAAAGAGCTTTATAGTGATATTGTTAGATTTATTCTCTGTCTCATCGCCGCCAAAATTTGTGTAGGTAGAATTTACCTGCTTTACAGAACAAAAGCGTTGAAGTCAAAAGTGCAGTTTTTGTTTGAGCACATAGTCATAAGCGTTCCAAAGAATATCACTGTTTCTAGTTTCTTGGACAACGTTATCGCTGTCATGTAGTCTTGATGTGCGAATGTCATTCTTTTACCAAATCACTGAACCATACATTCTTATTTTATAGACTTTATTTTATTATTAACGATATATTTCACATACAAATAAACAATAAAATAAATTAAAATTACAGTAAAATTATTCGAATTAAATTTTAAAAAATACATTGTAAATCACTGTAAAGCAAAATTGTCTAGTAACTTATTTTTATATATTTTTACAATTGATCATTTAGTCGAGTTTTCTTTTCAAACTTAAATAGAATAAAAAAGCTATTCGTCTTAACCTTAATTTTTCTGTTCTTCACTCGGAGTTTGCGTTTGAGATTGTTCAAGAAAAACAGAGAAAGAAGGTAAAGACTGAGTAGAAGGGCCCGATTCCACTTCTTTATCATGATTGATTCGAGTAGAAAATCCTGCTTGCATGTCTTTTTTATTCGAAGTTTCAGTTGAAGACGAATAATGAAAACTGGAAACAGTTTCTGTTAAAGACTCTGCATGCATCAATACTTTTTCCGAAGTCTCACTTGAAAAAGATTCTTCTTGAATCACACCTTTTTCCGAAATATTAGTAAAGAGAGGTCCTGCTTGTGTCCAGTCCTCCGGAAGAATTTGAGCAGGTGGGAATTGCTTCCCTTTTTTATCAGACATTTTTGTTGAAGAAAATAAAAAAGAATCATGAAAACTGGGCAGAATTTCAGTAAACGGTTCTACTACCTGTGAGAATTCAGTTGAGGATGATATTTGCATCATATCTTTCTCCGAAATTTCAGTAGAGTAAAATCTTGCTTGAATTTTTTCTTTGTTCGAAGTTTGAGCTGAATCGTGGAGGCTATGCAGAGTTTGTGTTGATTCCTCTTGCCTTTGCTCTTCCTGCAAGTTTTGAATAAAAGGTCCTGCTTGCATCCCTGCTTTTATCAGGGTTTCTATTTTATAAGGACTTGTTTGCATTAATTGTTCCTGCAGCATTGCAATTAACGAGGACCCCGTTTTCATAAATAATTTCTGCAGTATTGTGGAAATATGAAATCCTGCTTGTTTCAAAATTTCCTGAAGAAGTGCACTTAACAAAGGTTTTACTGGCATCGATAGTTTATCTAAGGATTGTGTGGATGATGTTTCTGCTTCTATCTTTGGTTCGTCCAGGGTTTGTGTTAAAGGAGGTTTTGCTTGCATCCTCGGTTTCTTTGATTTCTGGAGGGTTTGTGTTGAGGACGGTCCTGCTTGCATCCGTGGTGCTTCCAAAATCTGTGATGAAAATGTTGCGTGCATCTGTGGTTTCTGGAGGGGTAGTGTTGAAAATGGTCCTGCTTGCGTCTGTGGTGCCTGCACAATTTGTGTTGAAAGTGTGTCTTGCATTTGTGGTTTCTGAAGAATTACTGTTGAGGATGGTCCTGCTTGCATCCGTGGTGCCTGCACAATTTGTGTTGAAGGTGTTGCTAGAATCTGTGGTATCTGGAGGGTTTGTGTTGAAGACGGTCCTGTTTGCACCCGTAGTTTTTTTAGAAATTGTGTTGATAAAGGTCCAGTATGCATTCTTCGTTTCTGGAGGGTTTGTGTTGAGGATGGTTTTGTTTGTGTCCTTAGTGCCTCCACAATTTGTGTTAAAGGACTTGCTTGCGTCGATGGCTCCTGGAGGGTTTGTGAAGAAGAAGGTCCTGGTTTCGTTTGCAGTTCCGGAAAGTTTTGTGGTAAAGAAGGCTCTTTACGCATTAATTGTTCCTGCAGGACTGAATGTGAGGAATGTTCTCTAAGATGCGAATTATACGTGTCGCTATCAGCAAATATTTTTTTACAATATCTGCATTGGTAATAAAATGTGTCAAATCTGTGTTTTTCTTCTCCGTGCTTTGGTAATTCTAGTTCACTATCAAACACTTGTTTACAATTGAAACATCCATGTGGTTGTTTTCTCGCATGCTTATTTTTGTCTTGTTCTATTTGCAGATTATATTGCTCTATCTGGTGCACTATCTGGTGAATCATTAAAGTTTCTCGTTGTTCAAATGTAGCGTTGCATATTTCACAAACATAAAGTCTTGCTTCATGTTGGGTTTTCTCGTGTAGTTGTAAATCTTGTAAACGGAAAAACTCCTGTCCACATCTTTGACACTCGTGTCTGTCTTCTGCATGACTTGCTTGATGATGAATAAATAAACATTTTTCAGAAAATTTCATTTCGCAAATTACACATTGAAATTCCATTTTTCGGTTTTCTGATGATAACAATAAACTGAATGTCATTGAGGAATATAAATTTTTTATCAATGGTTCCCAGACAGTAATACTTTGTATATGCCAAAAAAATTGAGTAGAGGAATTAAATAGAAAACACAAAATAAGTCGTCGTTAAAAAGTACGAAGTACATAAAAACGTGATCTATTTTACAAAAGTTTATTTTCATAATAAAAGATGAGTTTTTAAAATATAAAATTTGTGTGTCAAAGTAGTTGTAACTAAATTAACCGTTTTATGATTTTATGCATCCATTTGTATAGATGAAGTAAACAACATGTTGAATACCACAGCTATCCTTAAATAAATTCTTTAAAAGTTATTATTTTTTATTATAAAATACGACAGAGAAAGTGAGAAATAAGTCTATTGAAAACTTATAGATTATTATTTATGTACAAAACACTAATATAGCTTTAAATGTATTAATTTTATCTGAAAAATAAAAACTATACTTTTTATTTTACCTACTAATTTACTTCAGTAATGATGTTTATCACCTTCAGATTATTTATTTTTTTGAAATTGTTCTGAAGATGAACGAGCAAACACTATATAAAATAAACGCATACAAATACATGCTCAAAGATTAATATTAAGAAATTTTCAACGCTTTTCGTCATAAATGACAAATAATATAAAGGATCAAAGTCGTGAATGTTTTTCTTATATTTAAATTAGGTTAATGTCCAGGGTCGTAGACCATCATGGCGGCTCTTCCTATTTTAGCCTCGAAACCGGACCGCTTTGGAGACGACGTGTCACGTGACGACGCGAGCGAACGGCGGCGGCTGCTGCGCCGCGGTAGCGCCGGCGCTGATTCCAGCAAACAGTGGGGACGCACGTTCTAACCTAACCTAACCTATTCTAATAATATAATTGGTAATAATTATGATAATTTATCAGAATAGGTTAGGTTAGGTTAGAACGTGCGTCCCCACTGTTTCCTTTTCTTTTTGCGGAATCAGAGATGAGCCGCCATGAGTCTACGTATATAGACGTTAACCCGCGCATCGGTTTTCCCCGTTTATCGCGACGCAGCAGCCGCCGCCGTTCGCTCGCGTCATCACGTGACACGTCGTCTCCAAAGCGGTCCGGTTTCGAGGCTAAAACAGGAAGAGCCGCCATGATGGTCTACGACCCTGAACATTAACCTTAAATTATAAGCAGTCATTTTTACTGCACTCATTCAAGGTGAGAAGCTGCAGTAAATGTTAAAAATATGCTTATTTAGCTGCAAACAAGCACTGCTTTTAAATTATTACTTGATTAAAACATCCCTTAATATCTTTCGATTGTGAAAATACCATTAGAACGTAAGTAATAAACAAGAAAATACATTTTATACCGAATAAGTTTTCGAGAAAAAGAGATTCGATGAGAATAGAAAGAAATGTTTAGGAACCATTGATATAATTTTATACTTTAAAGAAAAAGTAATATTGTTATAGTTTTAAATGCACATTAAAGTATTTTTATACTTACAAACGGATTCTTTATTTACGAGGAACAAACTTTTCGTTTTACCTTTGCAAGTATTTTGTTTAAGTGTTGTTTTATTACCATAAGTGTACAGTAATTTAATTTTTTTTCATGGTAAAGAAATAAAACTTTAAATTTATTGTTTATTAATAACGAACTAGTATAATTAAAAATGAATTAATAACTGTTTGCAATTTTTCGGAAAATATTGAATTATTACTAATTTAAATAGATCGTTCGTTTACTAAATCAAATTTAGCAGCAAATTTAAGCAATTTTTTATTGTTGAAGTTATTTAAATAATATTGGCTTATATTTCAAATTTACTGTTCTAGAAATTTGACGACGTTAATGAACGTATTCATGTTAATTAGTAACTTTTTGTGGTAAATGGACGTTAATTCTAGTAGTACTAGTGGCATTGTTTTTTTTTATTATAAACGGGCTGTTTTATTGGTAGAAGACACTAAGATATTCTGCTTCTCTTTCAGCTCATTATTTACACACTTTTCTCAGTGGCCACACCTAGCGATTTTCAGCCGCGCAGGCGACGGCAACTGCAACAAGTGCAAGTTAAGTCATTGACATATTGTTCGTCTGCGTTGACACTCGAAAACACCTAACCTTATAGTAAACCAATAAAATTTTAGTAGCTTGTTTTTACTTCAGTTTTTGTGTGTTTACCAGTGGTTTTAATTATACTTCAGAGTAATAACCGAATTTTAACCACTTTTCTTATTAAAATGCACCCAGTTTCCTTACTACAATGAATAAAAGAAAAAAGGCGATCATTTGTTATAGCTGGCAATAATACAGAAAGAGACAAAATCTTCAATAAAACGAAGAATTAAAATCCAATAGACATTTGTGAGCCCGAATAAACTCGATCAATCTCGATTCTGTAAAAGTATCAATTCTCTTACTTTCTGCCATGATGAACTATTTCAATGTTGCCACACTATGACGTGACGCAAAGGCGTTTGCTAATTGGATGCGTGTTTGCAATCTGCGCGAGTAGAACAAGCCTTTAGTCGCGATTGCAGTCGTACCGGTTTTCAAAAGTAGGTTAATAGTTAACAAGAACAGCCATCCTGGTTGCAGTTTTGTACGCAGCTGAAAATCGCTAGGTTTTACCACTGCTTTGTTAATCGCTTTCCAGAACACTTTTTTTTATGACACTCTTTCTTCTGAGAAATCGGGATCTCTTCCGGGAGTCACCATATCTTGAAACAGACTCAAAACATCGTCTTATTAGTTTCCTTTTTCTTTTTTTTTCCTAGAAAGAACATTTTCAGACATAATCTAACGAACTTCTTTCTGCGTGTCTAAACCTTCTCAATTTTCTTTAGAATTTTGTTAGAGATTTTTTAAACTTTCTAAATCCTACTTATTTAATGTAAGTAGCAGAGAGTAAAATCTCGGTATAACGTCAACATGATAAAATTATGTCAAACGCGTGTTCAGTTTTTTAACAATTTATATAACTTTTTCGGTTATGTTGTCTGGTAAAGTCAATTTAATGCATCTTGATAATGAAACCAATAACAATTCGTTTGAAGCGAAACGGATAATGGGTAATGATATACAGTGGAACGTCGGAAAATACGACCTTAATTTGTTCCTGGTGTTTGGACTTATACTGAATAGGACGTATACCAAACCAACCTTTCCCATAAGAAGTAATGTAAAAATGATTAATCTGTTTTCATGTAAAAAAAAAATGGCTGGCTTTAAACACCTCGCTTTCCTGGCTAGTTTCTGCTTGATTTTTCATGAGATCAGCATGTATCTTTTTATCTTTCTCGCAAATAATTGCTTCCGATACGCTGTCGCCAGCACACTGTTTTTCAGTTATCCAAAGCAAAAGCAATTTTTCAACATGATCTAATGTCTTCGATCTGTGTTTAAAGATTAATTTAATCCCTTTCGCATCGTTAGCAAATTTAATAATGTCTTTATTTTTCACGACTGTCGATATTGTCGTTCTCGGAATACGGTAGGCAACAGTTAAATCTCGAACACGCATGCCACCTTCATATTACTCAACAATCTTTTTTCAGTTGCATTGTGATTTTAGTCATTTTTTTCATTTCTCTGTTGCCTTTTTGAAATTCATGATTAATAAAAATAATAACATTTTACTTACAAATTAAAATAAAAAGAAATTTGACAATGTTATAAACTGTGGCACCGCGAACGTCTAGCCTGGTCTAATACACCGATAGTGCTACTTGTTTGTAGATAGCGCGTATAATTGAATTAAGTCGTATACCGAACAAAAGTCTTATACCGAGCAAAATTTGTTTCGTCCAAACAGGACGTATTCCGAATTGGACGTATTTTTAAGCAGACGTATACCGAGGTACCACTGTATTTGTTCTTATTCTAATTTTTTAAGTAGGTCATTAATTTTATATAAAAACGCTACATTAATTTATATTCTTAAGAAAAAATATACCAAAAAATTTGAAATTTGCTAACGAAGTAATATTAGCATGTCGCCTGATTACTCGCGCAAGTAAACTTACGATTTACGACCGGATGGCCGAGCAGTCAAGGTAGAAGCCTACCGCTGTGGGAACTTGGGGTTGAATCAGGGTGTATCGAAATTAACCAAGAATTATTCCAGGTAGTCTGTCTGAATATACCAGGCCCCAATTTTCACTACCGGCCGTATCATTGTGAGCTTGACAGAGCCAATAATGGACTTGCTATAAGATGCTCTCTTTTAGTACCCTCAGGAAAAAGATAGTTTTAAAGAAAGTACAGTAACAAAGTGCAAGAAGCTGTATTTTGTGTATTTTCTGTAAACGCATGTACCTGCATTTCTGTGTGCTAATTTTAAAGTGTTTAGTTTCGTATCTTAGCTCCATTTTCTTGCTTTTCAGACTGTAAGATATTGTTTTGGTTATTAAAGTATATTCTTGTTTGAGATGAAATTTCAGGTGATTAGGCAAATGTTTGAATAAACAATAATGGTATCTACTTGTATTTCAGTCACATCTTTTCATTTATACATTAATTATTGAAACATTAAGTAAAGAAAAAAAAAACATTTTCATATTGGAAATTCATTTTTTTGTTTTACGTAATGACAATTAATTGTATCGCAAAGTGCCGATGCAAATATGTACTGTTTTAACTAAATACTAGAAAAGAAAAAAAATCTATTAGAACTGACAGTATACAATTATTAAGTAACGGTTTTGTTATATTTCCGTTATTGAGAAAAATTTTTTCTATTTCCCACGCTGTGTATATTTTATAAGTTTCGGTTTAGACATACAAAGTAGTTTAATTATTCTCGTTCTATACGATTTTATTTGTATATAAATATTTATTTTTAATACAATAAGAGAATGTTATAATGTAATTATTAAAAACAATGCTTTCATGCACTGCCGTCCTACAAGTTTATCCTGCCCTGTCTGGATTTTCGTTAGTATTAGTTAATAGAAAACCTAGGCGCCCGTAAAATGGTGCTTATTGTGAAACTTCTACTGTACACTTTCGTACCCTAGATAGTTTGGGCCAAACCTGGCCAAGGGCAAGTACATTGTCTGCTTCATTGTCTATTCATGAATACACCTTTGCATACAGTTTGTTTTATATAAACTAGTTAGTCTTTAGTTTAGTTATTCGAGTACATGAAATTATTTACTAAACAATGCGTCTGTATTAACTCGAATACTTCTCTTAACTTGAATAAACTTTTAAAGCAGTTAATATGTAATATAAGAAAATTTTATTTAAAATCAATATTTGCCAAAAAAAAATGAAACCATTATTAAATTTCCAAAAAATTTCGAACGAAATTAGAACTATTGTGTATTAAGTAATATTCAAAATTATATTATTATATCTTAAACATAACTAAAACACCTTTTTAGCAATTGAACCGAAGGTCAACGAATGCTGCGAACAATCAAATTTTTGTATTGCTCATTGTAAATTAAAAATGGTTGTGTATGTATAAATAATACTTCAATATTTAAAATTTAAACTAAAAACATTACAATGAAATTGAGACGGAGCAAGAAAGAAAGAGGTAATCCGTGCACTTTCTGTAAAATCAGCAATGTTGGCTAATTATTTCTTGTAACTGTAATGATAGAAGTGACCCGAAATCGATCAGGACCGTCGATAGAGATAATTTTTTAAAGTACTGCAGCAATTTATATTATTCGAATTATATCTTTGGTACAAATTTAAGCAAAGTGTCTGTTTTTGACGAGCATGATCGTCTGCAGAAAATTATTTACGGGGAAAATAAAGCTAGAGATAAATTACAGAAGTTTATTAATTAGTTATTTCATATTTCTTGGCTTTTTAAAAAGAGACAAGAAATTTTACAAACACAAAGCGTTCCACGTCCGGAATGTAAAAATGCATTTTAATTATTATTACGATGATTATTTGTGAAATTTTTTAAATTTTTAATTAAGATCAAGTGCCCCATTTGCCCTTCTGCAAATGCCCATGTCCACTATTACCTGGATTTCGTTACTGCTCCAAGGCAAGCTATATCACTTTGGTCAGTTCTATTGGTTATAATACATTTCCGCACTCGCGCTATGTTTATGCCGTCATGTAGACCTAATATGAGGATATCTCTAGTTGAAATTAATAAAGTTATTTTTCATTTCATTTAAATTCGTTTTATTGTAGAATTATATAAAATACAAATACACAATAAAATCGGTTAAAATTATATAAAATATTTTTGAATATCAATAAAATGTTTAAATCGTTCTTTTTATCAGTGCGTTCGCATTACAGAGTTTCACAATTATTCTGACATATTTACAAAATTGTCGTTTGCGAAATTGTATGCGGATATTTGATGTATTCTTGTATTTCTGTTCAGTTTAACTTTGCTTCGTTTCTCCAAAGTTGAACTCGAAGAAGTAAGATGGTAAGTATGTAAATTAGCGGGTTTTATAATAAGAAAGTTCATGTTTGCATCCTCTCTCCTTCCTAAACATGAGCTGAAGATGTTCCTGCTTCTGTCGTCACTTCTTCCTGAACCTCAGCTGAAGAAGTTTCCACTTGTTTTACTTTTTCCTCCGAACTGCCAATTTTCGAAGTTTTTGATGTTTTCTTTATTTTATTCGAAG
>NW_019384779.1:26981-124514 GCF_000671375.1 Centruroides sculpturatus
AAAAAGTTTCATTCGAATTTTTTCAATTTGTAAAAATTGGTTCCTAAATGGCATCTTCTCCTTTGGATAGCCAACTTTACAGGGGCCCCCTGCGATTCGGCTTCTCTGTACTATTATTAGTTTTGCCGAGAAGCTGCCATTCGTCGGTTAGCGATAAAATAATTAAAAAAGTTAATTTAACCACAAAATATATAATGAATGTAATGTAAAAAATGAAATGAAGTTCGTAGCTATCTAAGCTTCGATTTGCTTTCTTGTATTTGTTTGAACCAATAAATGTTTTCTCACCATTCCAGGTCATAAATATTTCGGGAAAGTCAGTCCCTTACCATTGTAAAGTAATTAGCAGTAAGAAGAAAGATTATTGGCTGATAAAATCAATAGTAATCTTTTTAGAACTGTAATTGGTTTATTTCTGTATTTGTTGAGACATTATTTGACATAAAAAGCTTTACAATAAGCTCCCACAAAAAATCAAAATAATTTATAATACACCATTTTATAAAATAAATTTATAAAAAATTTTATTATAAATCTTCATTTATTTTATAATGTATTATTTAGAAACTTATTATTTTTCATGTAACACAATACTCGCAACGAGACACTCCATACAAGCTTCTGTACAGATACACAGCTGTACGACCTTGAAAACAGCTGATTGTAAACTTTCGCGGGTTGTTCCCAACAACAGCCTGAGGGGAAGTAGCTTTTCTACACACGTCTGAACTAGTTACTGCAAATACTCGATTGTATTACATTATTTTCTGATAATTTTTTTTTTATTTTCTTGTTATTACTTATATTATATGCTAATATTAGCCTCATTAACCTAACATTGTTTTTTTGTGTTTTACAGGAAAAACTGCCACAAAAAATTAAAAAAACATTTAATACACCAAATTATGAATTAGATTTCTAAAAAATTTTAACATATATCTTAATTTCCTTTATTGCATATTATTTAGAAACGAATTTTCTTTCAACTAAAAAAAAATCGAGACGGATCACGTGACACGCGCAGCGGTTCGGTGTAGTTAGCGTAATGTCCTTGAGAACAGCTGTTTATAGCCAATAGCGGGATATTCTCATACAAATCGCAGGGGAAGACCGGTTTCTAGACAGATGTGCATCAGTTACCGTAAACATTCAAATACATCACGAAATTTTCGATCATGTATACTTTTTCAATAGGAGGGGACCGCAAAAATTGTCTAAAATTTAAACTTTCATTGGGTATATAATTTCAAAATTTTGTGATGTCATAAACAACATCCAATAGAATACAAAATAAGCTTTTCCCGAGTAATATCGTGCATAGAACGTTTACGAGAGAGTTTTTTATTGTTGCCCGAGTTAACTCGGGCGAAGAATACGCAAGCGCTCTTCTTGCCCGAGTTAACTCGGGCGAAGAACTTAAGGGGTTAAAAGTTTCTTAAGTGATACATATTAATATAAATTAAACAATGTTTTCTTTGTCATCACTAAAAGCACTATTAACAAGGAGCGTTTTATTTTTGGAAAGTTATCCTTATCCTCTGAGCATTTTTCTGCATTATTTTCAGATTCATGATTTTTACATTGCTTGCTTCTAGTTGAAAGAACTTTATAGATTTCCTTATATGGTGCTAAGCACTTATGGAATAAGGGAAAAACATCTGGCAACACCAGAAGCAGAAGCGTCGAGATCTGGCAAAATTGAAACAATTTTCGCGAAGGACCATGTGTATGAGGACGAGAAAAGAAAATTTACGCACTGAAGTACTAATAGTTCACGAAAATAATAATTTTCGTGAACTATTAGTACTTAAGTATGTAAATTTTCATTTCTCGCCTTCTGTGAATAAACATGGTCCTTCTCGAAACTTGTTTCAATGTTACCAGATCGCGACGCTTCTGCTTCTGCTGTTGCCAGATGTTTTTCCATTATTCCATTCTTGCTTTGTTCTTCATAAGTGCTTAGCAACATATAAAGAAAATTTATAAACATCTTTTAACTAAAAGTAAGCAATTTAAAATTACATACTTTTGCGAAAAGTAAAGCATGGATCTGAAGGTAATGCAGAAAAGTACTCAGAGGATAAAAATAACTGTCCAAAAAGAAAACCTTCTCGGTTAGTAGTGCTTTTAGTAATGACGATGAAAACATTGTTAAATTTACATTAATATGTATCACTTAAAAAAATTTTAATAAAGATATTTATCTTAATTATGAAAATATAATAGCAGGTTTATAAATTTTGGAACCTACCTTTTCTTTTCGTACTAGTTCTTTGTTTCGTATAACACGGATTCGCATAACACGGCAAGTTTTTCGAACGTAACTACTGTGTTATAGGGAGGTTATCTGTATATTATTTTTTAAATAAAAATGATTTTTTGCAAAAACAAATCAAAGAAATTACTAACTGTATTAATAATGTTGTTAATATCAATGAATTAGTAAATAATTACAACAGTTGCTATATATAACAAAATTCTTTTCCTTTTCAATAAGCAACTGCCAACCTTTAATACTATAAAAGTTTATGGTGTTAACTGTATGATAAAACTGTGCTTGCTTATTCAGTAAATTTACTTTAATGAAAAATAAGCAAAATGAAGACAGCTAACATAAATTCTTCAACTACTGTGTAAATGCTATGCGTGTTAAGAAAATACAAAAGCAATACATGAAAGTCGAAATGCACATTCAACGTATTCTATTACTCAAGATATTTTTGAAAACTTTTCGTAAATTATTAGTTATAGATATTATTATTCTAAAAATATAACAGTTAAAGCAAGTTTTCAATAGCTGTTTTTAGATATATATTAGATATAGACGTAGATATATATTTTAGATATAGACGTAATATTTTACGTTTTTGATACTAAATTAACATTTGAATTATAATTTTTTATAATTTTTATATTTTTCAACATATTTATTTTGTTTGTACAAAATAAAAAAATAATTTTTAACGATACAATAGTCTTTGTTAGGCTTAACATCGACGAAAATTCAACGCGAAGCGGAGAAATTTTTCGACACTTTTTCGGAGAAAAATTTCGACGGAGAAAAATTTCGACATTGGATACGTTAAACTATTTTTTTGTACCTAAATCAGTTATCTGAAATATCAGTTATTCGGACAACTCCAGTTCCCAATTGATTCGGAAAATCGACGCTCTACTGTATTTAAAAAATAAATTCTGTTTATTTTATTATATGTAATAAATGAAATATTTCTGATAATGACGATTATAGACTTTTCGACTATGAATATTTCAATCCACATAAGTGACAGTACATTCATATTAAATACAAATGTTCATTGAAAGACGATTAAAATATAAAAATAAATAAAATATTAATTGTTGTTCTATCTTATAAATTTTATATTTTATATAAAATACATTTATTAATTAAACTATTATTTAAAAATTTTATATTTAATATTGTATATAAAAGTTGGAGTTTAAATACAATATTCAACTCTAATTGATTATATTTGAAGAACAAAAAGAAAGTTACATTAAAATCTTAACTTTCTGCTTAAAAATAAAAGTTAAAATTCTTCGTACTGGGAATTTCTCGTTCGTATTCTCGGCGATAATTTCACGCAAATACGACTAAATTGCGTAACATCGCACAAAACTCAAATAAATTTTCTAAATATTTTACAATTTATATTTTTGATCCACAATCCGTGCAGTAAGATGCATTTTCCGGAAATGATAGAATAGTGTTATACAAGTTAAAAGCAGAAATTCGAGCAAAAGGGTGAAAACAAGTTTCGCACAGTCGTGGGGATTCTTTCGAATGTTGAAGAACGTGAGCTAAAAAGCTTCTTTCACATGAGAACTGGCAGTCACACTTTGGACAACCTGAATTAATATGCACCCAAACATGATTAATTATTTTATCTTCCTGAGCAAAAGAAGTGCCGCATAAATATCACGTAAATTTTTCTAATACGTTATGTATTTTTTTGTGTTTATAACAACCTGAGTAATATTTAAATGTTCGGTGACATATGTCGCACTTAAAACGCTTTTCTTCAGTATGCTTTGTTCGATGAACAAACAAAACAAATTTACGTGAAAAAGATTTATCACATATATTGCAGTGATATGGTTTCTCTCCTGTATGAGATATACGATGACAGCTCATGTCACATTTCCTTGCAAAACACTTTTTACATATATCACATTCGAATGGCTTCTCTTCTGTGTGCGTTTTGCAATGAACAGAGAGAATGCTACTTGTAGCAAAACTCTTATCACATACGTCACATTTGAATGGCTTCTCTTTCGTGTGCTTTCTATGATGTACAGACAAAGTAGTTTTATTAGCAAAACGTTTGTCACATATAATGCACTGGTATGGTTTTTCTCCTGTGTGAGTTCTACGATGACAGGTCATGTGAAATTTCCTTGCAAAACATTTTTTACATATATCACATGCGAATTGCTTTCTTCCTGTGTGAGTTTTGTTGTGACGATTGAGAGAAGATTTGGAAGAGAAAGACTTAAAACAAAAGATACATTTGTGACTCATTGTGATGTTTGTTTAATTGTAAATATCTGAAAAATAAACAAGCCTTTATGTCAAGTTGCTCAAGTTGTTAAGTAAATGTGTTTATACAAAATAAAAAATTAGAATAATATTTCAGTTTAGAACCAAATTATGAGCAGCACAATAGAATTAACATAATATGTAATTATCCGTAAATTGTTCCATGTACTTACATGTAAAAGAAACAATCGTAAAATACAACACATTTCTTCTGTTGCAATTATTACTTTGTATAAAAAAAGTCGTCAAATATTTAAAACACCAGGAACGTATCCATTGTTTCTACAAGCATGCTTTATAAATTTCTGAAAAATTTTTTAACATTTTAACAAACCCATATGGTACTAACTTAACTAGTCATTAAATTAATATTTATACTCTAATAGTTTTTTTGCAAATTTTTTTTTCAGGTAAGACAGTTAAAACAATTAACAATGTAGATTAATAATGCAGAAATTATATTTTTCGCTGTTCGTTTTATAGAAATAAAGCTAAAGGTACTTACGAGATTTAAATTCAAAAGTCCTGTCTTTTATAGACTGTACTTTGACGCAAATAACCTTACTTATAACAGTACCAAGTATAAGTATCTTATGAGTGTTTCTTGGTAAAGTGACTTTTATACAAAAGTAAATAAAGAATTTACAGCCTGCCTTATTAATTAAAATCGATTTTTGCTGTTTGTCACAATTATGCGCTATATTAAGGTCGATTCACTTAGATATGAGCACATTCACTTTCGTTAATTTGCATAATAATTATTTTATATTGAAATTATTACACCACTGTACCCTCTGTAACAATCAATTTTCATACTTTTCGATAGTACACTTTCATAAATATTTGTGCTTTTTAAAGTATTTACGATGGATTTTTTATAACTACTCGATTTATGGTGTTTTATACGATATACTGATTTACATAAAACTTCAGAAAGCAATTAATGTTGCACTGAAAACAGTGCAGGGCATGCTGCCAAGCACGCTGTTAAGCTGCATTGTTTATAGTTCAATTTAACATGTTGTAGACATAACAGAACAAAATATTAAAACATAAACATGTAAAATTTATTCGGATTTCACACCTATATTAGAAATATTAAACTAGAATTAATTAAAATAAATCTTGGTATCTGTACAAGTGTGCAAAAGTAAAAGTGTTGTAGAATAAAATGACTACTTTGTGTATAAGACTGAATGTCCTGCTGTAAAGAATTACAGTTAATGCACCACCACTGTAAATTAAAGTTGATCTCAAGTGTTTTCAAAACAAATTATGTAAAATATTTCAAAGTACATGATAATGCTTTGAAGATATGACCTTTTTACTTTAGTAATTGAATTACACGTTATAAGTATATGTTTAAGAGTGAAATTTCTAGTTTATTCTTTATTATAAATTTATATAGCTATAGCTTAGTAACTATTTTACTAGAGATACTGAATAATTTTTAACTGAGTATCGAAATTAAAATGCCTTTGAAAGAAGCCAATAATCATTAAATTACTAAATAACATAATATACCAGAAACTCAACTAAAATTACGAAACTACTACAATGCTAAACATTAGAAAACCTTAATTATTGATGATNCGATAGGTTGTTTAGGGGTACAGAAAAAAGTTAGTTATTATGGCAGAAAAAATAATATATTATGTATCACAAACTAATAGTATTAAAAAATTATTAGATAAATAATGTTCCTTGCAACAATCACAACTTTATTATACATTTTTTCTTTTAGTTTTTTTTCCTTTAATTTAAAGTTACAATATGTAAAATTAACAATACGGTTAACTTACTAAATTTCTTAAATGAGGAGTACAATCTACAGATATGACATGTCACGGGGTACAATCTAGAGATATGGCATGTACGCTAATGAAAAAAGGTTGGGAACCACTGACATAAAGAATCGTATTTACAGACGAACAACTGGAAATGGTGCGAAGTGAGTTAGATTTATAAACACTGAACGGTTTAACACTTGTTAGTATTTACCAGAGCCGTAACTAGCCATTCCTGTGGCCTGTGCAAGAATTTGCATTTAGGTCTCTTAATTTATTTGGTTTGGGAAAATAATAAAACAAATACATTACAATAGATTTTTAATAAGACTTATTTTAATTAAACTTTTCTATCTTTCATTTTAGCAAATTAATTAATCACATTATCATAATCAATATTTTTAACGACATTGTATTCTATTGAAATTATAAAAATATTGGATAATCGTTCTTGTCTCATAGTTGATCTTAAATAATTTTTTATTAATTTTAAGTTGCTAAAACTTCTCTTGCACGAAACTATAGAAACGGGAAGAGTTAGAAATATTCGAAGAACGACATTCATATTTGTGTAAGACTCAATTTAACGAAAATCATGAATATGCTGTAGAATATTAAGCGGATATGCATTTTCTTTATCTTAATATATAAAATTACTTCTCTTGACTGACTGACTGACTGAGTCACTGATTCATCATCGCCCAGAGCAAACCGCTTAACCTAAAGAGGTGAAATTTGGTACACAGTTAGGGAACGTCATGGAAACGCACACTAAAAAGGGACTTTTCGAAATTCCCCAGTGGGAGAAAAAGGAAAGCATTAAGGCTTAACCGGCAAAACGGCTTCCACTGTACTATTTTAAGTGCGATTTTTTGTTTTCAACTACATTTAGTCTTTATTAAGTACTTAGATGTATTAAATTAATAACATGTCAGACATTGTTATAGATATTTTTATATATTTCGATTTTTTAACCAAATGTTCGAACTGTTTTAAATTCGAATTTGTTACTGCAAAGTGGTTCAATTACAGAATAATTGTAAACGTTACGGAAAATTGATCAAATTGGAAACAGTTCGTTTGATTCTCAGCAATTTTCATCATTCTCAGCAGTAGGTGTTATATATAGTGGTTGAAATACTGAATTTAAATGAGGTTTGCTTGCAAAACCTCTGCGGATGAAGTCGCGGGTAACAGCTAGTTTTGTATAAGACAAAACTTTAATCAATGTAACGTACAGTATATAAGATTATAAATAAGTTGCAAATTTCTCTTCATATAGATGGAAAAGACAGACAAAATGAATTATAAATGTGAAATTTATAATTCATTACGTTTAAGTATTTTATAAGTAGTTTAAGTAGTTTAAGTACGTTTAAGTAGTTTAAGTAGTTTATTCATTACGTTTAAATGTGAAATTTATAATTCATTACGTATTAAGTTTGCAGTAATGAATTATAAATGTGAAATTTATAATTCATTACTGCAAACTTAAAACTTTCATTTTCACTTGTGAATTCGTACTTTTTAAAATCTTTGCTATACAGTGATACCTCGAACTTACGCAATTAGTGGGACTGAGCGATAACTGCATAATTCGGGGTATAATTTTGCAATTTCTGTAAAATCCAAGTCAGAAGTATGTAAGCTAATAAATCTTCTCGTAAATCTTATCTCGTCTTTTGACTCGTTCACAGTTACAAGAAATCACCACATAGAATCTCTCAAGTCTCTGTAGATATAACAAACACAGAAATAAATAACACAAAAAAATTATAGCTATGTGTCGATTCTGCGCAACATGTCTGAACGTGTAAGTTGAACAATACTGTGGGGGAATGAGTAATCAAGTGTTACGTGGCGCTCAAACAAAAGGCGAATCGAAAAGAATTGACGTAACTCCGGGTTCGCGTAAGTCAGGGTAGCGTAAGTCGAGGTATTACTGTATTTAATAGCGAGATCTGCAGCTGATTATGAAAATCAGCAACAGTCGTGTATTGTAAAGACGAGCCATACAGAAAGCAAAACTCGTCACAGATAGTTATCATTTTTTGATTGACAATCAAGAGTGTTTAAAAGATTGTACATATTTATTTTAAATAATTTTTCGAATGTCAAGTTATTTACTTCATTTAATGTTGCATCTATTTCCATTTTCGTTTATTATTAAATTGAGAAATTACTTTTTTATACCCATTTCTTCAGCCAAATTTTGTACTTCGTGGAAGTATTGTTTAAAACTTGTATCTTGAAGCCCTTCTAATGTACTACGTAATCCAGCAATTAATTAAGTTTGTTCTACAATCTATTGACAAATCTTTCTGTTGTAATGCTTTATTTGTTCGATCGATGTATTGTAGAATTGTATTCCATATAGAAAGAGTACAGATAAATTTATAATTAATTTGCAAAATCAAACTTCTTGTATTAGATACAGCTTCCAAATTTGAAAAATCATTTGCAATCGTTTTCACTTTTTTCATTACTCCAGGTAATTGTAAATACAGCGCCTTTATTGCACTGGCCTTTGATGACCACCTTGTATCAAAAAAACTTTTAAGTGATAATTTTAGGCGCTTCATTAAAATGTCCCAACATGTTGTTGAGGACAAAAAAAAATTAAATAATCTGTGCACAGTACCAAAAATTTAATCATTCCTGAAGTTGTAGATGCAGCGTGGACACCAGCTAAATTTAGATTATGAGCTGCACAAAGAAAAAATTGATAAATTATTAATTTCCAAAATACCTGAACTTACTCCTATATATTTGCCAGCCATAGTGGCATCACCGTCAAATTCTTGACCCTGCAATCCTGAGTATTCAATTTATCAACCATTTTACCTCACTAGGTTTCTCTAAAAGCTGCCACAGTTGATTACAAACAGAACAGAACGTAACGCTTGTATTAAATGTTTTCCAATTAAAAGGGTTTGAAAGTATAAAAATTAATTAATAAAAGTCTTTATTGCCTAGTTGTTATTTACCCTGGGTAAGTTCAGTAGTGATTTTCGACACTTCAGACATTTTAAAAGTTGCACTATACATAGATTTCGCAAGAAATATCTGTTTCCTCTTCAGTAGCTTCATGATTTTATGTACAGAGCATGCTCAAAAATTACTACGGTGTTGCAGAGACTCCAGTAAGAGAAAGACAACAATTTTCATTAAGGTGTCCAAATACCCCGCAGTATTATTACATTTTTAAGAATTTTATAAATATTTATTTAGTTTTGTTCTTATTTTTAAAATAACTATAATGTGACAACATTTATTATTTATAATATAAGTAAAATAATAAAGGTGAATAAAGATAATTTAAGTTTATTTTAATCAGTTTTATTCCCATACAAATTCAAAAGGGCTGACTTTGATAAACTGTTGTATTTTCGGGTATCCGTGAATGAGTCAAGAAAAATGGCAGGATTAATCAACGAGAACGTTTATTTCTTATGCACATCGGACTTGGACTTTTTACACAAAAAAAACACAGGTGGCGCTCGACTTAAGCGCGGCCTACAAAAATATGATTAATCTTAACACTCCTCCTTAATCATATTACAGCATAACTTCTCGAATATTACATGATTCAAAGGTTTTGTTAGTATGTCAGCAAGCTGATCGGCGCTTTTAATATGTTGCAGTTCAAGAGTTGTGCCAATATGCTGCTGAATAAATTTTCCCTGAATCTCAATATGCTTTTTACCCTTGGTTATCTTTCCTTAGTGAACATGTGAATTGCCGACTGATTTGCGACAAGCAATAAAGTGGGTTTATCATTCTTTAACCTCTCAACGCCCACCTGGTTTTAATTATAATATAATTAAGCATATAAAATACTTAAAACTGAAAAAACAAAAGAAATGCGTTAATTTTGAAGAAAAAGCTTCCAATTTTATTTTCCTTTGTCTCGCCTTTCTGTAAAATATAACACCAATGAGTCATTGTTTACACAGCTGGATGACCTTGAGAACAGCTAGAGTCAGATTTCCTGGGACATTTTCACAGATGTCTCGGAAGGAGAAGGGTTTAAAGTAGGGTGAAAAATAACTAGACGTATATTTTAAAATATTTTTTTAAAATTACAAATTTTATATCGATTTCCGACCCCCGTAATTAATTAAATTTATATCAAATAAAATATATTAATTAAAAAATTTAAAAACTATTGGAGGTCGTTTTTGACATCAGAAAGCATCTTTAAATAACTTTACCGAAGTCTAATCTGTAAACTACAACTTAGGAACCATGAAATAAATTTGATAAAAAACTCCCTATAAAAAACAATTAAGCCTTAATCGAGCCTTATCAAAGGCTTATTAAAATCGCGATAAAATTTTTTCTTGTAAGCAAAAAATTTTTAAAAAATTTGGGGACTTAAGAAACATTCCAAAAATTTAAAAAAATTTGTCAAAACTTGCCTTAACTACCGAATTTTTGTAACGCTATGTAACATGCCCGAGTTAACTCGGGACTGGACGTTAAAGTGGCTGCCCAATTGATTCTTGTCCGTACCTTTTATAGGCAAAAAAGAAGACTTTATTTTTTAAATAATGTTTATATTTAAAAGCTCATTTTTAAGTTAAACATTCTTGTTGCGAGATACATATATCAGATGTTATGAGCATTTAAAATTTTACGTGGCTGACACACCATTTAAAAACGTATCTAAAGATAATATGCAATTTATTTAAGATAAGGAAGATGTGCGCTCGAAAATGATTAGGAAAGTATGATTAATTTGTTGAACTATTCATACTCCGAGTAATAAATTGATACAAAACTTCATGCTGGATTACGTTAAAGCTATCATAAATAAAAACCATTGAAATTGATCGTGCCACATAATAATACTAGTTTACAGCCATTTTGTGACTGTGAGAATAGAAGTATTTTTTCCTTTGCAATGTTAACTCTTATGCGATAAATACAAAAATTAAATTAAAAATTCTCTAGCACATGAGATTTTCTAGTTGTGCTAGTAAGAATCTAAAAAAAACTTGATACGAAAACTTAGTGTTCTAATACAAATATGTGGAGATTTAAAAGTTATAGGCAGTTATTTGGACTTCGGGATGGTTTTATAATTTATTGTCGTTTTCTTTGTCTTTGGGAGAGTAGAGTAACTTAAAATCTTCTTAAAGTAATAGTTTGTTTATTAAGTTTTGGAAAGGCATCACTTAATCAATCTGCCTAAGCGAGATGCTTTTCAAGAAGACTTATTAACAGGCTTTTATTCAGGTGTTACAGGCATGGAGTAAACCTGGAAAACTCCATGTAGCCAACCCGTTCTAACGAGGCGCGAACCCACGATCAACCTCCTTCTCTTCAGGGCACGGAATAGCTAGGTCATTTGTGGGCCACTGGTGTACCACTTAAAGTTCTAGAATAACACAGAGAAAAATATTTGTTTTGTTTGTTTCAAGCTACTATACAGAATATATTTCTAGTTCACACCAAAAAGGTCTTGTTTCCTACACTGTGTGAGAATTCGAGCTCTAGCGTGAATTTTCGAGCTTTGACAAAATTTTCTCATCGTTGTGTTTTTAATTCTCTGTCACTTCGAAAAGTGACCTCTTAACTCTTTTGGAGATGGGAGAAAAACACAACCCACACATTTATTACTTCGATTTTAACGATGATAAAAACGATCGAAGAACCCACCAAACGAACAATCATTAATAAGGTTGAAACACATATCCTAACCGTAGTCACTTCCAGCAATTAATTCCGTCAGTTTGACAACTGTTATCAAATTTATGAGTTAGAAAACGTAACAAGACGGGATAGAAAAAGTAATAATTCTACCCAAATGGTTATAATAATTGACAGAAATCAAAACTTTCCTCGTCCCGTCGAACTTACACGGGATTGCACCAGAATGTACTCCGAAGTTTTTCCCTCCTCTGAACAGGAATAAAAAAGGGTCCACTGAACCTCGGGGCGGAGAGCCAGTGAGGGCCCCGCCAGGTACACCCTCAGCAGACTTCTCCATGCAGACCTCTACAGTCAGACATCAACGGAGCGCAACTCCATCGTAACACACGAAGAGAAGACAAGTAGAGTCAGCCGATCGGGGGACAGTTCGTAAACAACGCCCATACAGCGAGACCGGAAACACGAGAAGTATTTGATCTAAATTTGATCCTAGCTCTTTAGTTCCTTGTTTCTCTCTCTCTGATATAGATTACTATAGTCTAGTTGAATTTAGTAGAATAATATGTTTTATAGAACTAGCACGTAGACGGTTGATCGACTAGCGTGTATTTTTTGTCACGATATAGAATAATTTTGAGTGATCTTTTTTGTAGCTTTTCGCTTTGTACCCTTATGTGTAGATAGTTAATTAGTTAATTAAATGTGTTATTTTATATTTAATGCTGGATCATCCTTGAGTACAATTGATAACCTCCATGCGTGTATTCGGCAACCAATCGACTTTTTCATTACTTTCCTTACTCACATTTTTTCCTCCTATAATATCCATTCTCTGACCGAGCCGCTGGGAAGCGAGGAGAAGCTCGAAGCTATATTCCCTCGGTTCTCACAACTGTATATATAACTTCAATTAATAAAAACATTCGTGAATGCACTGGATTAAGAAGACGCTTATTTCAAATTCCTTAAACAATTTTTTTGATAACCAAGCTTACAGAATAAACATTCGTTGCAGCTTAGATCAGAAAATTATTGTAGAATGCGAAGTTTCTCAAAAACTGAATGACGTTGAACTAAATGCAGAACTAAGTGCAACATCGTTAATTTTAACGTAAATAACTTTTTGTAATTGAAGAAGTTTTTAGTTAGTTAATATGTATTATAAAAATATTTTATTTAATAAAATATTTTAAAATAATTTTAACAACAGAAAAGATTTTGTTATAGTTTCGTGTTGACTTCAGCTTAGTACTGGTAAAATAAGTAATTATGTAAATTAATAATATAATAATTATTTTCTAAAAACCTTCAGTCATTATTAACTCTTTTATAAAACCGAAATATAAATAAAACTGTAGTTTATTTACGAAACATTAAGATTTTACTTATTATTCTTAAACACAATGTGCTTTTATGGTTATTAAAACAGTAGATGAGGTAACACTTGTTTAGAAAGAACTTTCAGCTTGGTACGTTGTAAATTAAGAAACAGTCAGGTATGTATAACAGTTACTTTAATTTATATTTTAAAATCAAGTTAATACTAAACATTAAGTTAATAACTCCCAGACATTTCTTTTTCTCAACCAATTAGTTTGACTCGGAAGATTTAAGCTTTTCTTTTTAATTAACATCTAATGATAGGGTTTCAAGTAGAACAGATTTGGCAATGTGTAAATAAAATAACGGTGTACTATTTAAACATGTTTATAATTAAATATCATCGTAAGCAAAGAATTAAGCATATTTTTTTTGCTTGCTGCTTCTCTCCACTTTGAACGAATGCAGTTAAACTGGGTTCTTTTAGTTCAAATATTGAAACTAATTTTAAGTTTTAATTATAATATCATTGATTATTGACGATGTAAACGTTTAAACTTAATGTCTAAGCATTATAATTAAACTAAATAAATAAATTAGGTGAAGTCAGAGAGTAAAATAAACTACATAAAACTTAGATTTAGTATATGTCTCTTCAATCCAAATGGTTAACAAACGGTAGACTTTCTTTCAGATCTGAGGTTAAGTATTCCTCTATTGTAAATTACATTTTGTGAAGAAATTACAATTTTGTGAAGAAAATTTAATGACAAAATGGATAAAAAGAACAGGTTTGGGAATTATACTAATATACGATTGTTATTCATGTGTTTCGTTGGTAATAATGTCATTGTTGATGTCATACAATTTTTAAAAATGTGTTACTCAACCATCTGAGAATTTACACTGAACAGGGGCTCATACAAGCCTGAAATGCATATGTAATTTACAATAAAAGAATACTTAACCTCAGAGCTGAAAGAAAGTCTACCGTTTGTTAACCATTCCGATTGAAAAGACATATACTAAATCTAAAGTATTTATCAGCTATTATACCAGATTTTGTACATAAAACTTAATGTTTTATGTAGTTTATTTTACTCTCTGACCTCACCTAATAATAAAGGAAACTTCTTTTGAAAAAACGAATATTCTGAAGAGAGTGGTTCTACTTTTTATGTTAAGTTAGTGTATAAAGTATCCATTTTATGTCAATATTTTACTGCTTTGTTAGTTAAGCGTTAAGTTAAAATTTATATTACTTAATAGTGGGGAATGAATATAACAGTTATTAAAGAACTTTAAAATAGATTTTTGTTGGCCTGTTTTTTACCTAATTTATAAAAATGAAAATGTAAAAATATGAGACGTTTAATATTGTTTTGGCTTATAAAGTTCATTTAATTTGGTAATATTATTATTATTTCTTCCTACGAAATTAATTTTTGTGCAATGTTCATTTATTTTTCTTTTGAACCCCCATAATTTCAAATGACTAATTTTTTTTATTTTTGCTGTTTCATTGTGCAGTGTTATTAATTTCAAATCAATCTTCAAAAATTTTTACTTGTAATTTCAATGTAGTTTATTTTACTTATTTACAGATCATTCAAGAAGAAAACATGGTATATCGATGCCTTATATGTGATTTGATTTTTCGTCATAGACATTTATACATTTTTCGTCAGTTAAATCAGTCGATGGAAAAACATCGGTGCCAATTCTGCCGACAGGGATTTATTACTGAAGAAACTTTACTACAACACATGAATGACATCCACCCAGATGCGAGACCTTACGTTTGTAAACAATGCTTTAAGTGTTTGAAAACTAGAAGAAACTTGCTTCTTCATCTGAAAATGCATTCAAGGAAACCGTATAAATGTACAATTTGCCCTGCAAATTTTACAACTGAAGAAAAACTATTTCAGAACATCAGGGTTCACGAATATTTAGCATCCTCCACTGAATTCTTGCAAGAACCATGGATGGAAGCAGGTTCTTCAACTCGAAACGTGCAAGAACCATGGATGGAAGCTGGTCCTTCAACTCGAAACGTGCAACGACAATCGATAAAAGAAGAACCCTCAACTAGAAACGTGCAACGACAATCGATAAAAGAAGAACCCTCAACTAGAAACGTGCAAGAACTATTGATGGAAGCAAGTCCAACTCGATACGTGCAGGAACCATTCATAAAAGTAAAACCGTCAAATCGTAACATGCAGTAACCATCGATGCAAGCGGATCCTTCAACTAGAAACGTGCAGGGACCATCAATGCAAGCAGGACGTCCCTCAATCGTAGGCTTTGTTGTTGTTTATCCTTCATTGTTGCGCCGATATGTAAATCGCTAAGAATAGAAGAAAAAAGTAAAGACAAATGTTAGAATAATCGGTACTTCTGCTTTAGTTATTGAATGTAACAAGTATTTTTTAAAAATTTTAATGGTAAGATAGGGGTAAATCNGAATATAACAAGTATTTTTTAAAAATTTTAATATAGTTCGGAAATTTCTTCCTGTAATTTTTAAAAATTTTAATATAGTTCGGAAATTTCTTCCTGTAATTTTAATGAATTTTACTGTTAAGTTTTGCTCATAAATTTCTGTAAAATGCTTTTAAACCTGAAATAAACGTTTTTATGAAATTTTAAACATTTACTTAGAGATTTTCCGTTGATCAAATCAATATACGTTTAAAGCTGCTACTCGGTTGCAAACGTCTAATACTATAAAGATTAATTAGTATAGTATTTTCAATGGTTTTGTTTTATTTTTTTTTCAATTATTATTCTTAAATTTTTGATGCTTTCGTTTGTTCGTGTCTCGTAATTTCTGGTAGATTGTCGCCTCACTAGTCCCCCTACTTTTCTTATAAGCCGCATTTCATTGTAATAACAAAAGAGTGCATTGCAGTTTGCTTTGAACACTATACATGACACATATTTAAAATGTTAGAAAATTTACTGAAATCAAATATACTAATTGATGCGTAAAATGTAAATGAATCACGAACCATACTATAAACAGACCCTACCTTAAATGTTAAGACCTGACTTAAGCACATCTTTTTAATTCAAGATTAAGCACAAATATCAATGTTACCTGAGAAATTAAGAAAATTTGACCAAAAAATATAAAGTAAAAATGATTTGATTGTGACATAATAGTGAGATTTCAGCTTTTTGCCGTGGCCTCGTTGCAGTTTCGAAACTTAGTTAATTTTATATGTATGCTGTATGATATTTTCCTCAGAAAATAGAGAAAACAGAAAGACACCGTTTCAATTGGGTAAAGAATTTTATATCTGTTAAAACCTCACAAATTTCTATAATATACCTGATATAAACCGCATATAAAAACAAATGTATAGATTCTTTAACCTTTCTATCTCGGCATTCATATCGAGTTTGTAACGGACACTTTGTACTGTATATGTGATTGGTCGAGTTGCCAGTGGCGCGAAACTATTGTTCGTGGGATTATGACTAAACGCCCCTAAGGCAGAAAACCCCTAACCGCGAAAACGGAAGTCGTTGGGAGAATAACCCTGCGCTGTACGAGAGGAACCGCAGGGTCAGTCACTTTTTGGTTTGGTCTCTGGTTGTGAGGACGTCGATCAGTGCGAGATGCAAGAAGAACGAAGTTATACCCCAGAATAGATTTGAACCTTGGGATACGGACTCACCACTTTGAACTTGTACCTGGCTAAGATTCCCGTTAGCCGTAACAAATTGGAGCCACCAGTGAGGACAGAAGTTCATCACATCTGAATAAAAAGAAAGAAACGACGGCAAGGTTCAACTTGAAAGGAAGAGAAAACGGTAAGTTCATTGTTCCTTTGTCTCATACACAAGGTCCAGCGATAATTGGGTCTTGCGACCAGGGATTATGTTTAAAATTCACAAGTAATATTTGACAAATTTGATGTTTTTAAAAAAGTATCTACTTGCAATTTATTTATTCTGTTTTTATATGCAGCAAATAACATTATACGTATAAAAATATATGAATTTATGAAAGCAATAATAATTATAAAATACAGCTCTCCCTTAATAGTCCGACAGGTATGGGACCAAAGGGGTGTTGGGTTACCAAAAGTGTTCGGATTACCGAAAATAATTACATATTTTGCATTGTTTTGCTAGCAGTAGCTTACAATATTCCCTACTCCAACTGTTCGAACAGAACTGCTCACAGAAAACACACGAAAAGATTCACGTCGCGACATGCTTCTGTGCAAGCAGACACGTAACGGCGACAGGTACCTTGACCGGAGGTGCGTCGGACAACTGAGCATGTCGGATTAATAAACGTAGAATTATTAAGGGAGGAGCTGTATGTGTTAAATTTCAGTTGAAGTTCTCCTTTATATTAAAGCAATCTTGTTCCTAATAAAAGAAATCATCAACTAGAAGAATAAATAATTTTTTGTTGTCTTCTAAGCAAGTAATCATTTATTACAATTTGCAAAAATTTTCATAATAATTAATAAATATTAATTCTAATTTAATATAAATAAGATGATTTTGAAAAATAAAAGATTAGAGAATATTTATTATGATAATTCCGTCATCAGGTCGAAAAACTAACCAGCGGCACTGTATATTAACATTAGAAAACATTTATTTCTAGTAAATTTTTAATGAGATATTATGCCTAGTAAATAGAGTTTGAGTAAAATATGATTGGAAATTTGACGCTTAATTTTACGATTAAAAATATCGGAAAAAATGAAGTTTTTTACATCTGGAATTACAGAGGGCGCCACTGGATTTATTCAAATACGAAAAATGTTCCTTTACAACCCAATCGTTAAGAGACGTTTGAGTAAACGACGAGAAAGAAGACGAGAGATATTTTGTGTTATTAATTTATTTTGGAGTAGGAAATTGTACCGAGAAAAAATGGAAAAAAAGTTTTTGGCCATTCAAAGGTAAAACTTTATAATTGGTCAGTCGGGCGCTGTTTTAATTTATTGATAAAAATACAATGGAACAAGTTGGTTGTTGCAATAGAGAATTCTTTGATACGCCTATAGAAGTATTTCGAAAAATTTATAAAAATCCATAACGGGTTTAAACGCGGAGCGTGTTTTTGACTGAATTATTATATCTCCAGAACGGAGTTAGATGAAAGACGAGAGCAATTATGGAATCGTTAGAAGCAGCGGGATGTCTCGATTACCTGTACATGAAATTCCGCTGCAAATCGGATGTCACGCTATTTCGATTGAAAAGTTTTCTTCTGAAAGCAGTTATATATAATCGGCACTACTCTATTGTTAAAATAAAAGAATGACAAAAGTACAAAGTCAACAAACGTAAGTACAACTTTCATTTTTTCTTAGGCATTGTAAAAACCACAATTTTTAGGAAAAGGTTAGAAATGGTTGTTTTTAAAATTTCAAATTTTTCAATCAAAGCTGTGACATGTGAAAATAAAAGGAAAAGATCTTCGTAAAATACAGTATTATCTGATCTACTTCTTTCTAAACATAGCGGTTAAAACTATTTTAAATATGGTATTAATAATTAATCAAAGCATTTCACACGTATACGAATTTTTCATTAAGAAAGTTATATTAAAAACATTTATTTTTCAGATTTTGAACCCAGGTTTTATTCTGTGGTGCGACGTGTTCAAGAAAGAATTTCTAAAATTATTTAATTTGAAATATTTAACTTGTTTTATAAAATAATGTATGACGTCACTCTCGTATCTCATTTCAGCCAAAACTTTATTTTCAGATTCAGTATTAAGCAATAAGGAGAAGAGAAACAAATGAAGAATTATACGAGAATATGAAAAGAGAAGAATATATGTCAAGCAAATGAAAAGAAACAGAAAATGAAATAAAGAAGATATTTTAAATAATTTTCAAATATGTTATTTGTTAAAATACATTTCATATAAATTGTTTTGAGATAAATGTATAAATTACATTAATTAGTGGTAGTATGTTTATACTGCTTGGAGATATTCGCAAATACTAATGTAAGCAGTTTATGTATGATCTATTGTCTGATGTGATGTGGTCCAGTTAGTTGTAAGGTTTAAACTTTAGTTTAAAGAAACTTGTTAAAAGGAAAATTGTTTTCTATCTGCATACACACTTTAACAATCCTTTAAAACCAGAGATTAATTTTAGATATTTACATATTCGATTAGCAATAAAGTGAAGGCAGTTTTGGTTTTAATGCTTTTATGATATATTACAGGTTTAAACAATCAAAAATCAAGAAATGGGATGTATCGATGTGGCAGTTGCGAGAAAGAATTCGTTTCGAAAAAGGGGTTAAAATATCATCGAAGGATTCACACTGGAGAAGGGCTCTTGTCTTGCCAATACTGTAATCGTCAGTTCACCCAATCCTGTAATCTACTTGACCACATCAAGACTCACACTGGAGAGAAACGTTTTGCCTGTGATCATTGCAAAGAACGTTTTACACAAAAAGGAACTCTCATTCGACATCTTCGAACCCACACAGGGGAGAAGCCATTCTCTTGCGACCATTGCAAGCGAAGTTTTACGCAAAAGGTAATCTGATAGGACATCTTCGTCTTCACACCGGAGAGAAGCCTTTCTCTTGCGACCATTGCAAGCGAAGTTATACGCAAAAAGGTAATCTGATAGGACATCTTCGTCTTCACACCGGAGAGAAGCCTTTCTCTTGCGACCATTGCAAGCGAAGTNAAATGGGTTAAAATATCATCGAAGGATTCACACTGGAGAAGGGCTCTTGTCTTGCCAATACTGTAATCGTCAGTTTATCCATTCCAGCATTCTACAAAACCACGTCAAGACTCACACCGGTGAGAAATCTTTTATTTGTAATCATTGCAAGAAACGTTTTGCACATAAAGGAAATCTGAATCGACATCTTCGTCTTCACACCGGAGAGAAACCATTCTCGTGTAACCATTGCTCACAAAAATTTCGTTTTAAGCCTTCTTTAGATTATCATATTATTAAACATCATAATAGTAATGAATAATGACTTTTGTGGAAATGATTTTANATAGGACATCTTCGTCTTCACACCGGAGAGAAGCCTTTCTCTTGCGACCATTGCAAGCGAAGTTATACGCAAAAAGGTAATCTGATAGGACATCTTCGTCTTCACACCGGAGAGAAGCCTTTCTCTTGCGACCATTGCAAGCGAAGTTTTACGCGAAAACATAATCTGATAAAACATCTTCGTCTTCACACCAGAGAGAAACCATTTTCGTGTAATCATTGCTTACAAAAATTTCGTGTTAAACCTTCTTTAAAGTATCATATTATTAAACATCATAATAGTAATGAATAATGACTTTTATGGGAATGATTTTAGTAGATTTCTTCGAAAAATATGTAATACGCGTATTTTAGATTTTATTTAACATGAAACAAGAAATTTCTAAAGTTTGATTTTCTTGGTTTTGTAACTTTTATTTTGTACATAAAATAGTTGATTTTATGTACCGAAAAAAGAGGGTTTGTGAAATTAATTTAAATTTTATTGATTAAAAAGTAATATTTATTTATAGTTATTTTTACTTGTTTAAGTACGTGTCATTTACTTAGGACGATAACATTCATTTCTATTATTTACGGAGAGTTCGTTTATGGTTAGAATAAGTGTATTCAGAAACATGACAAGTAATCGTGTTCATACAAAGGTCAGTTATTGTCACTCGCTTTATTACAATAAGTTAATTTACTGTAAACGCCGTTTTTTAATATCATAAACAGTAAAAAATTCTAATAACGAAAAGTTTTCATTTGAAAAATAGATATATCACATAGACCATTAACTTCGAAGCTTAAAGTAAAATAAAAACGAGTTAAACATTGCGGGACATTATTTTTTAGGTATCATTTGTAGTTAAGAAATTTTACATTATAATACATTAAAGTATCATATTATTAAACTTCATAATAGTAACGAATAATGACTTGTGGAAACGATTTTACTAACTTTCCTTGAAAAATTGTAATACTCGTATTTTAGATATTATTGAACATGAAACAAGAAATTTCTAAAGTTTGATCTTCTTCGTTTTGTAATTTTCATTTTGTGCATAAAACAATTGCTTATATGTACCGAAAAAAGATGGTTTTTAGAATAAATACAAAGTTCATTGATTAGATAACAATATGGATATTATTACTTGTTTACGTACGTGTCATTTATTTAGGGCGATAACATTCATTTGTATTATTACGGAGAATTCGTTTATTGTTAGAAGTGTATTCAGAAACATGACAAGTGGTCGTGTTTGCACGAAGATCAAATATTGTCACTCGCATTATTTTCAGATACGAAAAAAATTAGAATAAGTGAATTTTACCGTAAATGTCGTTTTTCTAAATTATAGACCGTAAAAAGTTTTAATAACGAAAACTTTTCATTTGAAAAGTTGATATATCACGCAGACAACCAATTTCTAAACGTTGTATACACATTAAAGTGAAATAAATACGAGTTAAACATCGCGGGACATAATTTATTACGTGTCATGTTTATTTGAGATAAATTTTACATTATAATACATTAAAGTGATTTTTGCCTTACGAACAGTAAATTTCAGTGAACTAAATAAGAAAAAATAACGATGTTTTTAGACCCGAATCGCTCTTAACTGACAAATTAATCGACGGCAAAGTTACTACTACCATCAATTATGCTCAGCCAGCCGAAGGTAATAAAAGGGTCTTCCTTGCAGACAAAATCAAAACTTTAAAAAAATCAATCGTCCTGGAATAATTCTGTTTGATACTGTTAATTAATTAAATTATTGTTGAGAGAAATTTACTTTTATTTTAGAAATTCATTCAAATATATTATTCTTAAATTAACTAAAAGTAAGCAATTTAAAATTACATACTTTTTGAAAAAGGTAAAGCATGGATCTGAAGGTAATGCAGAAAAATACTCATAGGATAAGGATAACTTGTCAAAAAGAAAACGATCTCGGTTAATAGTGCTTTTAGTGATGACGAAGAAAACATTGTTTAATTTACATTAACATGTATCACTTAAAANGAGAAATTTTACATTATAATACATTAAAGTATCATATTATTAAACTTCATAATAGTAACGAATAATGACTTGTGGAAACGATTTTACTAACTTTCCTTGAAAAATTGTAATACTCGTATTTTAGATATTATTGAACATGAAACAAGAAATTTCTAAAGTTTGATCTTCTTCGTTTTGTAATTTTCATTTTGTGCATAAAACAATTGCTTATATGTACCGAAAAAAGATGGTTTTTAGAATAAATACAAAGTTCATTGATTAGATAACAATATGGATATTATTACTTGTTTACGTACGTGTCATTTATTTAGGGCGATAACATTCATTTGTATTATTACGGAGAATTCGTTTATTGTTAGAAGTGTATTCAGAAACATGACAAGTGGTCGTGTTTGCACGAAGATCAAATATTGTCACTCGCATTATTTTCAGATACGAAAAAAATTAGAATAAGTGAATTTTACCGTAAATGTCGTTTTTCTAAATTATAGACCGTAAAAAGTTTTAATAACGAAAACTTTTCATTTGAAAAGTTGATATATCACGCAGACAACCAATTTCTAAACGTTGTATACACATTAAAGTGAAATAAATACGAGTTAAACATCGCGGGACATAATTTATTACGTGTCATGTTTATTTGAGATAAATTTTACATTATAATACATTAAAGTGATTTTTGCCTTACGAACAGTAAATTTCAGTGAACTAAATAAGAAAAAATAACGATGTTTTTAGACCCGAATCGCTCTTAACTGACAAATTAATCGACGGCAAAGTTACTACTACCATCAATTATGCTCAGCCAGCCGAAGGTAATAAAAGGGTCTTCCTTGCAGACAAAATCAAAACTTTAAAAAAATCAATCGTCCTGGAATAATTCTGTTTGATACTGTTAATTAATTAAATTATTGTTGAGAGAAATTTACTTTTATTTTAGAAATTCATTCAAATATATTATTCTTAAATTAACTAAAAGTAAGCAATTTAAAATTACATACTTTTTGAAAAAGGTAAAGCATGGATCTGAAGGTAATGCAGAAAAATACTCATAGGATAAGGATAACTTGTCAAAAAGAAAACGATCTCGGTTAATAGTGCTTTTAGTGATGACGAAGAAAACATTGTTTAATTTACATTAACATGTATCACTTAAGAAAATTTTAATAAAGATATTTATCTTAATTATGAAAATATAATAGCATGTTTTTTTAATTTTTGGAACCTAACCCNACAAGTTATTTAGTTAATTTTGGTGTTTTATTCCAATATATTTAATTTTTTAGTGTGTTCGTTATCGCCTATTTCGTTTTAAGTTTTAAATAAGTGCGTAATTTTGATTAGCAAATAAATGGAATTGGATGAGAAACGAAGGAGTAGAAGGAATTACAGGTTACCCCCGTATAACACGGCTCTTTTATAGCACGGATTTACTCTAACACGATTTGCGAATTGGTACCATCCCCGTATAACACGGTACTGTTATAGAACGGATTCACTCTGACACGGTTCGAGAATTGGGTCAAACCCTCGTACAACATGAAATGTAATAAATTTTTACATACTTAAGTAATAATAGTAAACGAAAATTACTTTTCTGAACTATTAGTACTTAAGTATGTAAATTTTCATTTCTCGCCTTCTGTGAATACACATGGTTCTTCTCGAAACTTGTTTCAATGTTGACAGATCTCGACGCTTCTGCTTCTTATGTTGCCAGATGTTTTTCCCTTATTCCATACTTGCTTTATTCTTCATTAGTGCTTAGCGACATATAAGGAAATTTATAAACATCTTTCAACTAAAAGTAAGCAATTTAAAATTACATACATTTTGCGAAAGGTAAAGCATGGATCTGAAAGTAATGCAGAAAAGTACTCAGAGGATAAGGATAACTTGCCAAAAAGAAAATGCTCTCAGTTAATAGTGCTTTTAGTGATGACGAAGAAAACATTGTTTAATTTATATTAATATGTATCACTTAAAAAATTTTAATAAAGATATTTATCTTAATTATGAAAATATACTAGCACGTTTTTTAAATTTTGGAACCTACCCCTTCTTTTCATACTAGTTCTTTGTTTCGTATAACACGGATTCGCATAACACGGCAAGTTTTTCGAACGTAACTACCGTGTTATAGGGGGGTTATCTGTATATTATTTTTTAAATAAAAACGATCTTTTGCAAAAACAAATCGAAGAAATTACTAACTGTATTAATAATGTTGTTAATATCAATGAATTAGTAAATAATTACAACAGTTGCTATATATAACAAAATTCTTTTCCTGCTAGTTCTTTGTTTCGTATAACACGGATTCGCATAACACGGCAAGTTTTTCGAACGTAACTACTGTGTTATAGGGAGGTTATCTGTATATTATTTTTTAAATAAAAATGATTTTTTGCAAAAACAAATCAAAGAAATTACTAACTGTATTAATAATGTTGTTAATATCAATGAATTAGTAAATAATTACAACAGTTGCTATATATAACAAAATTCTTTTCCTGTTCAATAAGCAACTGCCAACCTTTAATGCTATAAAAGTTTATCGTGTTAACTGTATGATCAAACTGTGCTTGCTTATTCAGTAAATTTACTTTAATGAAAAATAAGCAAAATGAAGACAGCTAACATAAATTCTTCAACTACTTCGTGTTTAAATGCTATGCGTGTTTAAGAAAATACAAAAGCAATACATGAAAGTCGAAATGCACATTCCATGTATTCTATTACTCAAGATATTTTTCAAAACTTTTCGTAAATTATTAGTTATAGACATTATTATTTTATAAATATAACAGTTAACGAAAGTTCTCAATACGTATATATAATAATAGACTTTAATACCCGTTTTCAATAACACCGTTCATCAAATATGCCAAACTCCAACAATTACACTTAATGTATTTATATACGTGTTTTTATGTTTTCCTTTACACTTTCCTTTTCTGCAAAATATTTCAAATATTAAAAAATTATGTAGGCAAATTTGGGTCTCTTTTTAGCTGCTTTAGATAGTACAGCTATTTAAGTGACACGTGAATAATAGTGTGTTTTTACTGTAAAAATTAACTATTCATCTGCTCTAATTATACAGTATTTAATCATGATGTTACTAAGATACAACTGCACGAAATATTAATGTACAAAATTATATATTTTCCATGAATTTAATATACAGTANTCTTAGCTTTCTGCTGAAAAATAAAAGTTAAAATTCTTCGAACTGGGAATCTCTCGTTGATATTCTCAGCGATAATTTCACGCAAATACGACTAATTTGCGTAACATCGCACAAAACTTAATATAAATTTTCTAAATATTTTACAATTTATATTTTTAATCCACAATCCGTGCAGTAAGATGCATTTTCCGGAAACGATAGAATAGTCTTATACAATTTAAAAGCAGAAATCCGAGCAAAAGGGTGAAAACAAGTTTCGCACAGTCGTGGTGTTTCTTTCGAATGTTGAAGAACGTAAGCTAAAAAGCTTCTTTTACATGAAAACTTGCAGTCACACTTTGGACAACCTGAATTAATATGCACCCGAACATGATTAACCATTTTATCTTTTTGAGCAAAAGAAGTTCCGCATAAATAACACGTAAATTTCTCTAATACGGTATGTATTTTTTTGTGTTTATAACAACCTGAGTAATATTTAAATGTTCGGTCACATATGTCGCACTTAAAACGCTTTTCTTCGGTATGCTTTGTTCGATGAACAAACAAAACAAATTTACGTGAAAAGATTTATCACATATATCGCACTGATATGGTTTCTCTCCTGTATGAGATCTACGATGACAGGTCATGTCACATTTCCTTGCAAAACACTTTTTACATATATCACATTGGAATGGCTTCTCTTCTGTTTGCGTTTTGCGATGAACAGAGAAAATGCTATTTGTAGCAAAACTCTTATCACATACGTTACATTTGAATGGCTTCTCTGTCGTGTGCTTTCTATGATGTACAGACAAAGTAGTTTTATCAGCAAAACGTTTATCACATATAATGCACTGGTATGGTTTTTCTCCTGTGTGAGTTCTACGATGACGTGTCATGTTAAATTTCCTTGCAAAACATTTTTTACATATATCACATGCGAATTGCTTTTTTCCTGTGTGAGTTTTTTTGTGACGATAGAGAGAAGTTTTGGAAGAGAAAGACTTAAAACAAAAGATACATTTGTGACTCATTGTGATGTTTGTTTAATTGAAAATATCTGAAAAATAAACAAGACTTTATGTCAAGTTGCTCAAGTTGTTATGTAAATGTGTTCATACAAAATAAAAAATTAGAATAATATTCCAATTTAGAACCAAATTATGAGCAGCACAATAGAATTAACATAATATGTATTAATCCGTAATTTGTTCCATGTATTTACATGTAAAAGAAACAATCGTAAAATACGACACATTTTTTCTGTTGCAATTATTACTTTGTATAAAAAGAGTCGTCAAATATTTAAAACACCAGGAACGTATCCATTGTTTCTACAAGCATGCTTTATAAATTTCTGAAAAATTTTTTAACATTTTAACAAACCCATATGGTACTAACTTAACTAGTCATTAAATTAATATTTATACTCTAATAGTTTTTTTGCAAATTTTTTTTTCAGGTAAGACAGTTAAAACAATTAACAATGTAGATTAGTTATGCAGAAATTATATTTTTCGCTGTTCGTTTTATAGAAATAAAGCTAAAGGTACTTACGAGATTTAAATTCAAAAGTCCTGTCTTTTATAGACTGTACTTTGACGCAAATAACCTTACTTATAACAGTAGCAAGTATAAGTATCTTATGAGTGTTTCTTGGTAAAGTGACTTTTATACAAAAGTAAATAAAGAATTTACAGCCTGCCTTATTAATTAAAATCGATTTTTGCTGTTTGTCACAATTATGCGCTATATTAAGGTCGATTCACTTAGATATGAGCACATTCACTTTCGTTAATTTGCATAATAATTATTTTATATTGAAATTATTACACCACTGTACCCTCTGTAACAATCAATTTTCATACTTTTCGATAGTACACTTTCATAAATATTTGTGCTTTTTAAAGTATTTACGATGGATTTTTTATAACTACTCGATTTATGGTGTTTTATACGATATACTGATTTACATAAAACTTCAGAAAGCAATTAATGTTGCACTGAAAACAGTGCAGGGCATGCTGCCAAGCACGCTGTTAAGCTGCATTGTTTATAGTTCAATTTAACATGTTGTAGACATAACAGAACAAAATATTAAAACATAAACATGTAAAATTTATTCGGATTTCACACCTATATNATGAGTGTTTCTTGGTAAAGTGACTTTTATACAAAAGTAAATAAAGAATTTACAGCCTGCCTTATTAATTAAAATCGATTTTTGCTGTTTGTCACTATTATGCGCTATATTAAGGTCGATTCACTTAGATATGAGCACATTCATTTTTGTTAATTTGCATAATAATTATTTTATATTGAAATTATTACACTACTGTACCCTCTGTAACAATCAATTTTCATACTTTTCGATAGTACACTTTCATAAATATTTGTGCTTTTTAAAGAATTTACGATGGATCTTTTTATAACTACTCGATTTATGGTGTTTTATACGATATACTGATTTACATAAAATTTCAGAAAGCAATTAATGTTGCACTGAAAACAGTGCAGGGCATGCTGCCGAGCACGCTGTTAAGCTGCATTGTTTATAGTTCAATTTAACATGTTGTAGACATAACAGAACAAAATATTAAAACATAAATATGTAAAAAATATTCGGATTTCACACCTATATTAGAAATATTAAACTAGAATTAATTAAAATAAATCTTGGTATCTGTACAAGTGTGCAAAAGTAAAAGTGTTGTAGAATNATGAGTGTTTCTTGGTAAAGTGACTTTTATACAAAAGTAAATAAAGAATTTACAGCCTGCCTTATTAATTAAAATCGATTTTTGCTGTTTGTCACAATTATGCGCTATATTAAGGTCGATTCACTTAGATATGAGCACATTCACTTTCGTTAATTTGCATAATAATTATTTTATATTGAAATTATTACACCACTGTACCCTCTGTAACAATCAATTTTCATACTTTTCGATAGTACACTTTCATAAATATTTGTGCTTTTTAAAGTATTTACGATGGATTTTTTATAACTACTCGATTTATGGTGTTTTATACGATATACTGATTTACATAAAACTTCAGAAAGCAATTAATGTTGCACTGAAAACAGTGCAGGGCATGCTGCCAAGCACGCTGTTAAGCTGCATTGTTTATAGTTCAATTTAACATGTTGTAGACATAACAGAACAAAATATTAAAACATAAACATGTAAAATTTATTCGGATTTCACACCTATATTAGAAATATTAAACTAGAATTAATTAAAATAAATCTTGGTATCTGTACAAGTGTGCAAAAGTAAAAGTGTTGTAGAATAAAATGACTACTTTGTGTATAAGACTGAATGTCCTGCTGTAAAGAATTACAGTTAATGCACCACCACTGTAAATTAAAGTTGATCTCAAGTGTTTTCAAAACAAATTATGTAAAATATTTCAAAGTACATGATAATGCTTTGAAGATATGACCTTTTTACTTTAGTAATTGAATTACACGTTATAAGTATATGTTTAAGAGTGGAATTTCTAGTTTATTCTTTATTATAAATTTATATAGCTATAGCTTAGTAACTATTTTACTAGAGATACTGAATAATTTTTAACTGAGTATCGAAATTAAAATGCCTTTGAAAGAAGCCAATAATCATTAAATTACTAAATAACATAATATACCAGAAACTCAACTAAAATTACGAAACTACTACAATGCTAAACATTAGAAAACCTTAATTATTGATGATTCTAAATCAATAATATTATTTTTTAAATCGACATTTACATTTTACAAATACTTTATACATATTAAACAATTAAAATTTTTCATTACTAGAATTAATGTGTTAATAAAATGCTCAGTAAAGAACACAGATAATACATTTGTTTTTATTAAAATAACTATTTACAGAAAAAAACTAAAATACTTTTATCCATGAATTCGACTTTGCGATTAGTAGATATCGATAATAAAAGTGAAGTATTGCGAATAAAAGTAAACCTTTTTTATCTTAACTGTTAACATACCCCAATTTAGTGTTGCCAAGGTAGTCACTTCAATAGAATCTTCCATTGAAAAGTTAATCTTCTATTAGAGCATTGTTTTTCTACCTATTTTTATCACTCGCACTTTTGAACCTATAATTAAATTATCGCAGCAGAAGTATGGGGATACAAATGCTTATTTAATTATAGTTGGTAAATATTCTATCGATATGTTATATATCGTTAATTAATATACTAAATTGTATGACCATAAATATATGACCCACCAGTGACAAAGCAATTCTGTTTTCTCAACACTGAATATTCGGCCATGGGTTTGCGCCTGGCCAGCATAGGCTGGCCACATGAAATTTTCTATTTTTTTCCACATNTGTTTCAAGATAATGTAAAATGAATCAATTGTTTCTAAAGAGAACAGTTAGACATGTCATAAATTTAAAAACTTATTTACTAGTGTGCGTGCGTAAATATACTTGCATGATGAATATACATTTAGTCGATGAATTTAAAACAATTCTGACTGATTTCTGACTAGTGGAAATTAAAATTATATAACTTCATATTTATGTGCAAGTAAAGTAGTGTTATGAAATGAGATTTTTCTATTTTCGTTGGTTATTGTATAAACTAGTAACTCAATCCTGTAACTATAGAAACTTCTCTGCAGTAACATACAATAACGTTATTACAAGAGGTTTAACGTCTTTCAAGTCTGATGAAATTATAATTGTTAATGCGCAGCAAATTGAATTATTGCATATAAGCAGAAATTTTGACTTCTATTAGTATATAATTTACGCTCTTATTAAAAATGGTGTGTTTGGCTTATTTGTTGGCTCCTTTAATAAACTCTGCGGCTGCATTTGGATTGAATATAATTAAACCGTGATCATGTGTATCTAGAAACCTTGCATCTTCTCTGCTCTTTCGAATCTACACGCATTTCGTAGAGTTCTTTCTCTGGTTGATCAATATTCTGTTCTTGATAAGGTTAATTGATGGAAACCTTTACGGTTTACGAATTAACAATATGTACAAGGAAAATGCTTTCATAGAATCAATAGTAAATGCACTAATATCGAGTTATCTCTCAATTCAATACAGCATTCTCAAGAGGAGACAAATTTTTGCTCACTGTGTATTGAGCTCATATAAAGGGGAAGAAGCAAAATATGCTAAAATGGAAATATATTACTTTGGACTGCACTGTATCACATTTTTCATGGCCATTTTAGCCACTGTAATTCCAGAAATGATATTTTATGGCGAGATTAAAAATTTAAAAGGAACAGATACCGAAGCGTTCCTTGTGGTTGTTCTACATGCTCTGCATTTTCTGTACATCATTGGTCACATTATAGCAATTACTGTCGGAGCTTCATTAACAGCGTATATTGTACAGAAGAGATTGGTTAAAATGTCGAAAGAAATAGCTAAACTAAATATCAAACAACGGCTCTTGCGACAGACATTAGAGAGTATCATCCGAAAACACGTTGAACTTTGGCAATGTATCGACGCATTTAATGAAGTTATGGGCGAGGTTATTTGTCTCAATTACACTTTTTACCTGTACTTAAGCTGTTTCCATTTGTATGAAGCACTGTTTGTTAAAATTAGCTTTGAAATAAAATTGGTCACAATAATTCTTTCTTTTCTATTTACTGCTGGATTAATTTTATTCAGTTATGGTCTTTCTGCCACTGCCACATCAGTAAGTGAACAATGTTGTATGTAATGTAAAATAGTTTGTTTGAAACTTCTAATATGTCAAATTTTAAACATATATAACGTTTGAAAATTTAGTTCTAACAAGTTTTAGATAAGTAATTAGTAATATATATATATATACTTTTTTAATGTGCTGATATTATTTATATACTACTTTAACTTTTATAATTTATATAAGACAAAGTTATACTTGTCACAATAGGTGTATGTTGCTCTTAACTATTAATTTTGACAGACTAAAATTAATATTCAAATAATTTTCTATCTGAGATATAGATTTTAGTGTACTAAACTGTAGTTTTAGCGATTTCAATTGTCTATAACTACAACCAACTTAAATGCAGTGAACATTTTATTTTCTGGCTAAAAATATATGCATTTTTATTCACACTACAGCATAGAATGTTTTCACTGCTAGTATTAAACTAAAATTGGCTGTAGTTCTAGACAATTTATGTTATATACTCGTGGAGAGTCGTATCGACGTTTAATCAGAAAACGTTTTTGTTCTAATCCGTAATTTCACAGATTTCGATTTATGTAACTGACGAATAAGTGAAAATGAGNTTTTATTTATGTTAGTGTTTCAGAAAGAATATTTTTATCTTTGTATTGTAAAAATAAAAAATAACGACTGTTAAATGTCATGTGACAAAACTACATTCAACACTATATTGTTTTCTTAATGCGGTTATAGTAGAATGGATATTAATTGAATATGTTTATAATTTATTTTATAAGATTTAATGATTTGTTTAAACTGTGTTTAATTAGACTGTTATCTAAAGTATCTGAAATTAATTATATGTTAAAAATGACTTTGTTTTCAATGTAGTGTGTTGTCATTAGAGTAATTAAAGCACGTTACCGAATCTGTGTAATTAAATATATTAGTCTGCACCTCGTTGCAGATATTTTTAAGCATAAACAAATCAAACTGCATACGACTTTTGAAAATTCGCCTGAATACAAAAATTTAGCTCGGTATTCAAGTGCGCAACTTTTTGATGCAACTTTCAGACGCAGTTTTGCTTTCATATGTCAGGAACATCTCTCTCTAATTGCACGTATTGATAATACCCATATTCATACCAATACCATAAAGAAAATAAATTGCATTTTTTATAGTTTGGTGCGAAAACTAAAAAGTTCTCGCACGATAAAATCTATAAAAAACATGTGTTCACTAAACTGTGTTTAATATATTATATTTTTGAAAAATAATAAAAATTATTATGGAGAAAAAACTGGTCATTTACTGTAAACCTAAGTTAATGAATTGTAAATAGATTTTCTTCACTGTTTATACTTAAGAATAATCGATCAATATTGGACATTGACCTGCCAAAATCTTGATGGGAATTATCAGAATTGTATATATTAGTTTCAAACGGTATAAAGAGTTAAAGGGAGAAACCCGTATAACTTAATAAGAGCAATTAAAACATTAGGTTAATTTAAACTATGTTATAAATGTGTATTATACGTTTGCAGTTAATTTTGTACGACACTTTTTTGCGATTCAAATAAATGCTATGTTTGAACCGTATGTCATGCATTTCAGCTTTAAAATTCTGTTTAAAATTTACATTTATGCTTTTCGTTAAAAATGAATAAAAAATTTCAAAAGCTTTTTACAAGTCATACAATTTTCATTTATTAGAAAATTGCAAAATGTATTGAAAACGCTGTCAATATAATCTAATTCTAAAAAACATAAAACACGAAACGAAACGACAGTACAAATATATCATTAATATAAAAGCACACAAATTTAATATTTTTTTACAAGACTATTTTTTAACGAATTATAATCTACTAAAAACACGGTGTTTCTTTCTAATGCTATTATGTAAGTATATTGTGTGAATATATTCACATAATACACCTGTGAGTATGCGCTAAAAGCTCCATTTTTTGCCATTTTAATAGAATAAACCTGAAAGGAAGTTTCGTTATAAATAATCTTTTTATTGGTATTAACATTAGATTTCAATTTCGAGAAAATGTACTAATTGAAAACATTGTAATATCTTTGACATATTACTTCATGTAGCTGTGTATGTGCGTGTGATTGATAATGTCTATTTTTTTTCTTTTTTGTTTAATATCTCAGGATGAAGTAAAGATTAAAAATAGAAATTTGGTATAATAACTTGTATATGAGAGGCATCGATGCTATTAAATTTTGTTGTTGAAAAGTCGACAGGTGTAAAAATAGAAGAGAGTTATATATTTCGAAAGGAATAAAACTTAGTGAAAACTTTGTTATTTGCATTTACAATGTTTTTAACAAAACTCATCTTTAAATTGAAATCTAAGGTTTAGACATTTTACACTAATTAGGAATATAAATTTCACATAACAAAATTTGATAACAAATAGAGACACCCACAAGTTTCTTTTTGCTTAATAATATACACGAATCACTTTAGAAAGAAGTCGATCCATATTAGAAATCACAATGTATATTTTAAAACATTAGAATACCTGAAAATATATATCTTTGTGAAATATATTATAACACATTGAAACTTAATCAGATAAATTAAGTTGCATTAATGATAATAGAATACCATAAATAAGATTATTCGTTACTATTTGAGAAATTAAATGTATATATATATATATATTTAATCGCGTTAAATATAAATTACGTTTATCTATTTGTATTACGATGTTATTTGTAGTATATGGTTGCAAGCGATCGTGTTATGATATGCAATGTTTCCAAACAATGGTCTTTTCTCTATAGACACGAATCACTTTAGAAAGAAGTCGATCCATATTAGAAATCACAATGTATATTTTAAAACATTAGAATACCTGAAAATATATATCTATGTGAAATATATTATAACACATTGAAATTTAATCAGATAAATTAAGTTGCATTAATGATAATAGAATACCATAAATAAGATTATTCGTTACTATTTGAGAAATTAAATGTATATATATATATATATATATANATTCTTTTCAAAATTTACAGTTATGCTTTTCGTTACAAATAAATAAAAAATTTCAGAAGCTTTTTACAAGTCATAAAATTTTCATTTACTAGAAAATTGCAAAATGTATTGCAAACGCTGTCAGTATAATCTAATTGTAAAAAACATAAAACACGAAACGAAACGATGCACAGTGGGTCGTGAGACGATTCTAGCAGGACTTAAGTATGTAGGCTGGTACAATTCATTTTTTAATAAAAATTTTTTACTTACATATAGTATCACTACAAATTTATGTATCGGAGTCACATTCAGAGTTTGATTCAGAGTCATCTTGTACTACGGTCACATTCGGTGCTTTTAGTAATTTTAAAACGTTAGCGGTTAACGGAGTATTTTTTCTCATACCAAGTGATCTAAGATTTGTAATGAGAGGGTCCGAAGAAATTAAAAGGTTATGTAAAATATCTGTATTAGTGTCTATTCTAGACGTTTTTCGGAAATAACTCTCACGAAATTTTTTAAATTCCTTGTGTCTAGCTTCTTGCACTTCTTCGGACAATTGTCCTATTGGAATGAGAAACGAAGATATAATTTTTGATCCGTGTATTAAAACTTTGTGAAGAGTAACTGGCATTGGATACCAATGATAAAGTGTCACATATAACTCTGCTGTTTCCTCTGTGTAGATTTCAAATTTGCTTGTATCGATTTCGTAGCCGAATGCAAATGCTTGTAATATAACCGAAAATCGTTCTATTAGGTTCTTGTTAACACCGGTTATCTCTGCAGTAAGAGTGGAATTCGAAAAAAATCTTCGTGCCGAATTACCGTCGTTGGTGTTTCCACCACCTTGCTTGGGAGTATCCAGAAGTAGACCAGTTTCGGTTCTGAATTTCTCAATAATATTTTTCTTTCTTGTCTCTTTCTCTTCGGTCTTGCGCACTTGCCATTTTTTAATATTTATTCGATACGCTATGTGAAGAATGCATTCCATGAATCTTATGTGACAATGAAGAGTCGACAGACCAAATGAAAAAGTATTTTCATTACATTGCCTCATTTTAATGTTAGGTAGATCGTTCATTTGGCTGGATGTTGCACTACATATGTAACACTTTTGAGTCGATTTATTGGATGTTAAAGCATTACAGACCTTAGTATCGACCATGGTTTCGATAAACTCGTGATTTACGTTTAAAGTAAAATTCTTATATATAATTTCGGTACTTTGTATCTCACAAATTTGGTTTTTGATGTGAATAAATTCATACAAACTTTCCTTGTCGGTTTCTTTTACGAAGCGAAAACGAATTGGTCTGCAATATCTGGTAGAACTTGGTCTAGGATTTTGCCATAAAATTATTTTTTTCTCATTTTTGTCGTAAGCAAAAGTTTGTATATGTACCAAAGACGTCGTAATTATATTAGCGTCTTCAAAATTGTCTTCCGAAGCTCTTTGTTTGTATCGACTCTGTCCTCCATTGCCATCCAAACCCCATTTGTAAACGTTGGTAATATTCTTCAAATTACATTTATCTTCTACATAAAAACTATTTAATACATCTTTTAGAGTGAAAAAAAGACGTTCTGTAGTTAGGTCTACTAATGCTTGAAGTGATATATCACTTTTATCTTCTGTAATAGTAGTAGCATCATCTGATGGATAACAGGCTTTCTTTGCTTTCTTAATGCTGTGGTAAGATAAATAAATATTAACACCTTTTTCTATAGCACTTTGCCGTAACATTATATACTGCGATTTAGTTAACTTCGTAGAGGTAATTAAAGCCAGAGCTTCCTCGGGAGAATGCATATTGTGTAGTAATGATGGTCGATTATATGTTTTTTTCAATCTCGTTGCTGATTTTGGAGATTTCATAATACTCTTTACTATGTTAGCTGCGTCTCTTTTTCCAGATAATCTTAACTTTACCTCAGCAGCATAAGTAATTTCGTTCAAGTTTCGATCATCAATAATTCCCCGAACTTTTCTCATTTTGGCTCTCGGTCCTATATTCGAAAAATCCTTTTTGGGACGTCCCATTATTTGTTTTTGTGGTGTTTCACAGCTTGCACTAGTTTGTGGCAAATCGACATTTTCGATAATTATCTGATAATCGAGCCATAAACGATTTTTTGTCAAAAAATGTTTGATATTTCGATTACATCTCTTCCATCTTTGACTTAGACCAATGGAAAAAGAAGAAACAATTCGCTGTAATTCATTATCCATAACTCGACTAAGATTTGTTAAATTAAACTTTTCTTTAATATAGTCTAGGATAATACTTTTTACTTCGAATGACCCGCTTATCATTTTATCTGTTTCTCTTAATTTTTCAAAAAGCCAACGCCCTGGGAAAGAAAAAATGGTTATACGTCAAAATCCGCGCGTTTCCGCACACAAATATCTGTTAGACTTAATTATAAAACCTTCAAAAATCCGGAAAAAATAAAATTAAAACGTACAAAGACATACGAAAAAAGATGCAGATGTTTTAAAGTTCTACTTATTTAAAATAAAGTGTAAAAATCCCTTGGGTTTGCGATTGTTTTATATAAAATCTGACTATTGACTATTATTAATGAAATATACATATTAAAGTACATACCTTGGCGATTACTATTCATCTTAATATTAAATAAAAACGCTCAAAATAGCCAGCGAAACAACTATTCAAAACAAGTCCGAACACGACACTAACATTATTATTCCAACGAGATATAAAACTGATGCTTTTCTCTTGTTGCTTAGCAACGCCACGGCGCGTATTTTAAAAATTATCGATAGCAATTGACTCACTGGAATGTTGTTTATTAATTCATAAATATGTAACAGTCATTATCAGTTATGCATTTTTTGACTTTTGTCCTCCTAGAATCGTCTCACGACCCACTGTGCGGCGGTACGGTGGCATTGGAATTGCACAAAATAGCTAAGTTAGGTTATTTAACATTTCTTTAAGATGCTACTTTTTACAATGCTTTTTTTACATTAGTAACAAATAATAATTACATAGTAACCTTCAAGTTGTTGCTGACAAATTTTTTATAAGGCGTTAGTAGTTTTATAAGGCGTTAGTAGTTTTAAAAGCGTAATAACGGAGAGAAATGAGAAAATAGAAAAAAAAATGATAAATAGGGCAACTAGTATTAATGCAGAAGAATTCCCCAAGAAAAGAAAAGGGACAGACAGAGTCTGTAGAAGAAAGAAGCGGGAGTCAGAGAAGAAATGGATTGCGGAGTTGCAGGAAGAATACAATGACCGGGAAGTAAGGAAGTTCTATAAAAGAATACGGGAACAAAAGAAAGGTTTTCAGCCTCATGCCGTGTTTTGCAGAGATAAAGATGGAAATCTTACTCAGGACAGATCCTGGATCGGTGGGCTGAATATTGTAGTGAACTACTGAACACTACTGCAGAGATTATAACACCAGTACAAGATGAAACTGAGTACGAGCGACAGCGGATGATTGCTGGCTGTGATGTAATACCAATACCCGCGCCAACGGTAGAGTAAATTAGACTGGCAATTAAGGGCCTGAAGAATAATAGGGCACCAGGGAGCGATAATATTACAGCAGAAATGATTAAGCGTGGGGATGAACTATTGACGCTGCTCGTTCACCAGTTGATTGTGGAAGTATGGGAAAAGGAAGAGATGCCGGATCAGTGGAGGATGGACGTTGTGTGCCCTATTCATAAGAAGGGGAAAACAGAACAATATGTGTAAACTATCGTGGTATATACTTAGTACTGCGAATAAGGTCTTAGCTAAGGTCGGGGCGAGGAGGCTCACTCTACTAATAAGAGTTGTTTGTTGTTTATTAAATCACAGCAACGCAACACTTGGGCGATCTGCTTAGGGGACTGCCTTCCGGGAGATAATGCCTCCGGCGTTACGGAGGTGGAGAAAACTCGAAAAACTCCACGTGGCTAATCCGTCCTGGCCAGGCACTAACCCACGATCGAACTCCCAATGTTCGGGGAACGGTACCGCTCGGCCACTGGTGGGCCAGTAGTGGAGAGACTGGGTGATTACGAGTGTGGATTTAGGCAAGGTAGATCAACGACGGATCACAACTTCACTATAAAGCAAATAATGGAAAAGTGCTATGAGTTTAATGTGGATGTTCACCAGCTCTATGTAAATTTTCAGTAGGCTTACGATAATGTGAAAAGGAGGTCCTTGTACCAGACTTTGATACATACGGAGTTTTCATCTAAATTAATCAGATTGGAGCAAATGACTCTCACCAGCACGAAATGTCAAGTCAAAGTAGAGAGAAACCTTACTAAAGTAGTTGAAATTAATCAAGGTTTGAGGCAGGATGATGTGTTATCCACACTTCTGTTCTGCAGAGAATGATGAGAGGGGTGGAGAATAATTCACCAACTGGTAATCTGTTCAACTGTGTTAGCCAAAATTTAGCTTATGCCGATGATGTTAGTATGCTGTCCCGTAGCCTGGGAGAGCTGGAGGAAGGATTGAGTAGATTGGAAAGTGAGGTGGAAAAATTGGAGCTTCGTGTGAACCACAGTAAAACGTAGTACTTGCTTTTGTCTAGAAAAGTTTCTGAGAGAGAAGACAAATACATCAAGTTAAACGGTGTCAACTTATGTGAGATGTGAGAAATTCAAGTACCCGAGAGTACTGGTAACTAGTGATAACAACTTAAAAGAGTTAAAGGCAAGGATTGCATCGGGAAATAGAGCTTACTAGGCCGTGATTAGAATTCTTAAATCTCATAGCCTGTGTAGAAGATTGAAAGTGGTTGTTTATCACACAGTTGTTAGACCGGTGGTGATGTATGGTTCGGAAACATGGACAATGAATGAGTGGCTGTGGAGAAACTCTTGAGAATATAGGAGAGGAAAATTCTACGGAAGATATTTGGGGCAGTGTGTGAAGCGGGGCAATGGAGGATGCGGAAAAACAGTGAATTAGTAGAACTATACGGTTATACTGATATAGTTGTGGAAATAAAAAGTAACAGACTGAGATGGTTGGGACATGTTGAGCGAATGTCAGGTGATAGAGCTGCCAAGAAGATCTGTAGAGGGAATCCGGGTGGCAGATGTAGAGAAAGACCACAGAGGCGATGGCTGGATATTGTGAAGGATGATTTCAGGAAGATGGGGGTTGGTGATTGGTGGAAACGTGCAGAAGATCGTTTTGCGATTGTCAGAAGCCAGGGCCCTACATGGGCTGTAATGCCGAGGAGTAGTAGTAGTAGTTTTAATTAAAATTTATAAACAAGGAAAATTTATATTAGATAAAGTAGAAGCCATTTATTTTTTTCTCTTTCCTCTTCGCACCTCAGGAAAAATTTCTTCTTTCTTATTAATTAGTGTTTATAGATTATAAATGCAAAAAATAATGAGTGAAATTAATTAATTTACATTACAAAAATGGCCAGAAGAAGCACGTGCTAGATACGCCGAGATGATGGAACGCCAACATTCTAAAATTGTACCTGGGTGAACTAATAAATTCATAGAAAACTCACATACGAGTATGAAAAGTTATATTATCACATGTACTTGTACTGTACATTTTTCCATGAACAGTTTTTCAAAATTTTCCAGAAATGTATTGTTAATGAGTTTGTGATACAAACGAGCCCCGCGTACCACCTTGAAACAGTGGCGCGTTATCCAATGGACAAAAAGGACAATTACCCGAGTCCCCCTGCCCTGCTATTATAAGAAAATATTTTCCCCAAAAAATTCCCTGGAAGAAAAATGTTTAATATCAACACTTTACATAGGGCCTCCTAATTTAAATTTACCTGGCCTACCCTCACGAAGCTATAACACGCCACTACAAGGAAAAACAAATTATTCTTCTTAATGTGCCTTATCCGGTCCACGGACGTTGGCGATCACTATGGAGAATGCCTCACGCCAGTCTAAGGAGATCTTCAACTCTTTGCATACCAGTCCATTCGTTGATGTTCTTTAGCCATGACGTCTGCCTTCTACCAGCACCCCGTTTTCCTTCAATCTTTCTTTTCAGTATCAGCTGGAGAAAGTGATACTGTATTTTTCTCCGCGTAACACATGGCCGAGGTAGGCAATTTTGCGACACTTTATGTTAATGATTAGCGATCTCTTACAATTTGCTCGTCGTACGACTTCGTCGTTTCTCATCGAGACAGTCCATCGTATTCGAAGCATCCTACGGAGGATCCACGTTTCAAAAGCCTCCAACCGGTTTATTGTGTTCTTTTTTAGAGTCCAACTTTCGACTCCATATAATAGAACCGACCAGATGTAGCATTTCGCCATCCGTTGTCTTAATCTGAGATTTAGATTGTCATTGCAAAAGAGAGCGCTCAATTTTTTAAAGTAAGCGCGAGCTGTTTCAATTCTGCATTTAATTTCAGTATCAGAGTCCATGTTGGGTGTGATCATACTTTCTAGGTATTTAAAATGATTAACCCTTTCTATTGATCGGTTGTTAAGTGATAAGTGGGCGTCCTCGCGTTGATCCCGACTAAACACCATAAATTTGGTCTTGCTGACATTAATGTTAAGACCCGAGACTTTTCCAGTTTCGTTGATTCTGTTCATTAGCTGTTGTAGCCCATTTATGGTGTCGCACACGTTAAGTGTATCACCCGCATACCTTATTGTATTTAGAACAACTCCATTAACCTTACCCCTTCAAGTGCCTCTTTGAAAATCCTATCTGAATATAATTTAAATAAAAGGGATGACAAGACTCCACGTTGTATGTTGATAGTCCTCGTTTTCAGGTTGTCTATGAGGACTTCGTCTGTTTGGTCCCAGCATAAGTTTTTGATAAGTTTCGAATGTCTTTGCTGTCCAGTTGCAGCTGCTGAAGCATCTCGATCAGTTTGCCATGCCGCACTCTGTCAAATGCTTTCTCGAAATCGATATACTTTATCGGCATTTTTGCAGTAGCACATTTGTACAGAACAAGTCTTCTCGCTTCCAAATGCCTTTCTAAATCTCATCTGGCATCAAGATCAAATTCACATTTTAAGCGGATTCTGGAGTGAATCACTCTTAGCAAGACCTTTAAGAGATAACTCATCAAACTAATCAGACGGTAATCGCTGCACTTTTTGGGGCGAGTCTTTTTTGGTATTGTAATAAATATTGATGTTAACCAATTCTCCGGTATTGTGCCTGTGTTATAGATGAGATTAAATAGTTTTATAACTCGTCCTACGTTATCCTCTATTATAAGCTTAATGATTTCAATGGGGATCTCATCTGGCCCAGTGGCTTTTTTATTTTGAGTAATACAGATTGCATGCAAGACTTCTTTTAGTATTTCGGGACCATTGTTACAGTCGTCATCACTTGCTTTGGACGCCTTATTGTCACGAAAAAGCTCGTTTATATATGTTTCCCAGATTTCTTTCATTTCTTCTTCACGTGTGATAGGTTGGTTTGTTGGGCTAAAGTGTGTGAGATGGTCTCTTTCTGTATATTCCGGCTATCTCTCTTACTTTTTTGTGCATTTGGAAGCTATCATGTTTCTTATCAAGTTCTTCCATTTCTTCACATTTATTTTTCATCCATCTTTCTTTTGCCAGCTTTATCTCCGTCTTAATAGTTTTATTAAGATTTTGGTATTCTTCTCTATTATTTTTCACGATTCTTCGTTTCTCCACCAGATCTAAGATGTTTGCGTTTATCCATCTTTTCTGGCTTTTTCTCGTTTCAGGCATTTAGTAGCTACTTTTCTCAGCCTATCCTTTAGCTCATTCCATAAAGACGAAGATGAAACACTATCATTGGTGTCTTTTATTGCAGCAAGTTCATGGTTAATGTCCTGTTGTACTTGTTGCTTTATTTGTTCATTCTCAAATTTTGAGATGTCCCATTTTTGTTTTGTTGCTTTAAGTTTTAGTTTCAGATCAGCTATTAGTGAGACATGATCTGAACCGATGTCAGCACCGGGGTATATTGAAACGTCTATTAATCAGGATATAGTCAATTTGATTTCTTATGGGAGTACCATTATTGTCTTCGAGGGGAGATATCCATGTGTAAAGCCGTCTCTTGGGGAGTTTGAACCAAGTGTTCGCATTACCATTTCTCCTTCTTGACAGAACTCATAGAGCCTATCTCCTCTTTGGTTACTTAGTCCAAGGCCGTGCACTCCAACGAGGTCTGATCGCTTTCCTTCTCCGATCTTAGCATTGTAGTCATCCACAACTAGCGTTATTTCGTCGGATTTTGTTCTGCTTACGATCTTACTGATCGTATCATAAAGAGCTTCTACCTGTTCATCGTATTTTTTGTCAGCTGTTGGAACATAATTGGATGATGTTGATTTTGAAGGGGTAACTTTGAAGTCGTAGGAGCATTACACGGTCTGTTATTGGAACGAAGTTAGTGACATATTTTTTATATTCGGGTGAAACAAATATTCCAACCCCATTAAGGTGGTGTCGGTCGTGGGGATCACTTCCAGAATAGTAGAGGGTGCCGCGTTCATTTTGGCACTTTCCGGAGTCTGGCCAACGTAGTTCGCTTATGCCAAGTATATTTACTTTGAGTCTTTGCGCTTCTTTGATGACGTTTGCAAATTTCCCACTCGCATAAAGACTCCTGACATTCCATGTAGCGATACGAAGTTTAGATTTTACTATGTTGAACCGGGAAATTCTTCGCACCCCCTGTCCTTTCAAGGGCTGCCCGGGACTAGGGGCCGTTGTTTGTGTTTTTTTTTCTCCATAGTAATATCCTGGGAACAATTTACTGGAATGTTTTCCCGTTGCCTTCCCCTGTATAGTTTCAGCCACTCCTCACACGGAGTACAGACGTTGCTGGTCACCGCTCATTCTAAGACAGGCGTGACTATTGTTAGTTTTGGTCCACCCCGAGTGTTTCATTTTCTCGGTACCACCCATATCTGGGAGGTATTCCCCTATCCGCCACCTGGGAAGGCGCCCGATGGGGGACTAACAACCCCACATAGGATAGTCGGGTGATAAACCGAAAGGATGATTGAAAAAGATAGATGATAAACGAAATCGTATGATACGTTACATGCACGCGCGCCATAGGTTCTCCACCCGACTTAGGGGGTGGATTTTGGGAAGCGGCGTGTAATATTTACGGCGACAATACGTGATATGTAAATGAACGGATGCGCCGAACATCGTGGATGTTATCACTAGGAGTATTTGTAAGGAAACAGTCCTAGTGTTTAGTGAAACAAAAAAAAACTATAAAATCTTCTATTGATGAAATTCGTGCTGACTGATAGACTAAAAATCTTGTACCAGTCTCGTATGTCATACCAATCACTTAACTCTATCAACAACATATAGATTTGCGCTTCCGGGTTCCTCGTCAAATACATACCATCAAGGTGCACTCCCGGGAATTAAACTGCTGTACGAAATTATACCAATTAAAACTTTTCAGCCTTGCGATATTGATAAACGATAAATTCCTAAATAATCGCTAAAAAGCGCTTACAATATGCAAACTTCGTCATTTCCCATAAGTACCAAAACAATTGTTGGAATGGTTATTTTAAATCATTAAACTTTCAATGATTTTTAGCCCGTTTAGTGGTTACAGTTTTAAGTGAAGTTATTCCTCGAGGAGGACGTCATATTTGCTGTAGTATGGTAAAGTGAACACCCAAATTGGCCCAGAAAGAGAATATTTGTTTCATTCATTTGTACAAATCTATGCGCGGATTCGAACAGCTTTTGAATCGTTTACAGTTTTTATAAGATATAAGACAAAATTTATAACCAAGGAAACTTCATATTAGATAAAGTAGAAGCCATTTATTTTTTGCTCTTTCCTCTTCGCAGCTCAGGAAAAGCTTTTGCTTTTTGATTAATTAGTATTTATAGATTATAAATACGAAGAAAAATGAGTGAAGTTAATTTACACAACAAAATTAAAGCTGTGACGACAACGTCAATATTTTTGCTCTCATCACAATGGAAAATTTTTTCAATTATTGTTTAGTTTCTTTTTCGGTTGTTATTATATTGACGATAGTAAATGTTTTAAAGCATTATTTTTCCAGGCCGAGAAATTTTCCTCCGGGTCCTTCGGGCCTGCCTTTTGTAGGTTATTTGCCTTTTCTTGGTAAAGAAGCGCATACGAGACTTCATAAACTTCGCTTAAAATACGGTGAAATTTTCAGGTAAAACTTAATATCTGTTTTTAAATTGATTTTTCGATAGGATCAACAATTCAATATATACACAATGTATTGTGTAACATTTTTAGTGTTCTCCTTGGAAGCAAGAGAATAGTAGTATTATCAAGTTATGACGTGATGAGAGAAGCGTATAGTAAGCCAGCCTTACTTGGTCGCCCTCCAATAAGTGCTTTTGATCGCTTCTTTAAAGTTACAGGTGAGATAATCATTTATACAACACTAACTGCGTGTGCCCGACGTTTCTCGGGCATAAGTTAAGAGAGGATGGGCTTTGTTCTGTGGGGATAATGTAATTTAAATAATGTGGATCATCGCAGTGTTTTATCTAAGGTGTTAAAGAATATTCGTGTCCAGTTTGGTGCAGATACGTTGAACGGTATAGAACTTTTTACTTAATACACGTCCTACATACATAAAATTATTTTTCTTACAGGTCTAGGAATATCCAGCGGAGAAGAATGGGTCGAAAATCGCCGATTTTTTGTCGAAAACGTGAGAATACTTAAGGAAAGATATGACTTTGCAATTGAGGTAATTTCCTTTTACATTTAATGTTTCTTAGAAAAATTCATAATCGTTCATTTTTTGTATTGTTTGTATTTTGTATAGGAAGAAATACGGCTGCTGTTACAAGCATTGGCTCAGGGTGAAGAGTGTCCGTTGAACACCCACCAGCTTATATTATCCAGCACAAGTAATGTTATCTGTAGTTTTGTACTTGGCGTAAGATTAGATTATCATCATGCTATAAGGGAAAGTATAAATGAATTAGTTGAAATACACTCAAAATATATGGGCATGATATCTTATAGTCTATTTATCCCTTGGATTAAATTTTTACATCTTGTTTCTCACGGAATGAATCGTCCTTTCATAAAGAAAATGGCAGCGGGTTATGAAAAAGTAATGTAAGCATTATAAAAAGTGATCAGTTTTCTGATTAATGATTTTTATTAATGATTAATAAAATTTATTTTCTTTTTTTATAGTGAATTCTTTCAAATTCCTTTTAAAGAATACAATAATAAAAATATTAAGACACTTTCGGAAGCTTATATCTGTGAATTAGAGAAAAGCAAGAATAGTCTTGGGTCACCCTATACCGGTAAGTGTAGACGATTCGAATTTATTTCATAAGAAGCGAGACATTCCACGCTAACTGTGTTAATCTGCACGCTCGACCGTCTCCAGGTGCCTTTTTAAAACTTATTAAATCTAAACACGTATCGAAGCGATGAGCAACTCAATAATGAAAGCAAAACCAAAAGTGGAGAAATGAACAAATGTATTCGTGTAACTTTACGCATTCTGTGCCATAGTGCACTGAAGCAATAACGGTGTCACAGTAAAACAAAGAGAAACGTTCAAGCTTGATTTCTCTCCTTTTAACATAATTCACACAGAGATGAAAATAGAGATGGATAAATTTATTTCCTCTTTCGGATCAAACGTTTCGAACGTTATACCGCTTCATTTTATATGAACTGTAGGGTGATATGGATGCTAAATGAAATCCACGAGTGAGTATATCGTATAGCTCGTATACATCTAATTTTAGTTATTACGTAAGCATTAAACTCGGTACGTATATGCCATCATCCAGTAGAAACTGTTTTACAACTTTGCTTTTCATTCTCATCGATTCTTTGCTCGCCGCTTTAGTATTTGTTTAGCGTAACAGTAAGATAGGTAACAGTAATTAAGCACACGATACCAAAAATTATAGTTTTCCGAAGTTATTCGTTCATTGGACTAGAACCGTAGTACAGTATAGTAGTAATGAAAAAGAAACTTAAGATCATAAATGCGAGAAAACCGAATATCTTTCCACACTTTAAAGTGGTCGGCAAATCGTCTTCGTAACTCGACATTCGAACGAGATTCAATTAAAACTAGATTTGTACAGCTAAAAAATAAATAAAAATAAATAAGCTTGTATATATATTTTAATTATATACGCTAACGCAAATACGCTAATTCATCGTATTACGAAAACATCAAATTTATATTGATGTTTTCGTAATTTCGTAAAAATATTATGAAAAAGCCACGTTACTCAGAAAAACGCCACTAACACAGATGAATTTACGATAAAGAATTGTCTTAAGTCACCATATATGACAATGTATGCTGGCTTAAACGATGAACAATAGGAGCACAAAACTCACCATTTGTGCGCTGTGCGCGTGGAGCAAAGAAGAATGACCTCGAAATTAAGGCCCGTACCTTGGAAACCACAAAACATTCGGATCAAATATTTTTCAGAGTTCAGTTCAAGCCAGTCGTTATCTTACTGCGTAATTTGAAAAAAAATTGAAAAGGATCGAGCGTGGTGGTTGACACAATAGGCAGCCTATTACGAGACAAATAAATTTAGTTCTAGGTTATGTCGGTAATATGGGCACAGTATTAGCATCTGGGTTCAATACTATATCTTCGTCGTTATCGTGGATAATATTAGCATTAGCGACATATCCCAAAATTCAGAGAAAAGTACAGGAAGAAATAGATGTAGTGTTTGGTACTGAACACCCAGTTTGGGAGGATAGACTACGTTTACCTTATACTCAAGCAGTTATCATGGAAGCAGGAAGATGGAGGACAGTATCACCCCTTTCTGTTTTTAAGATAGTACGTATAACTGATTTTTCCTTGTTATACAGTATCTATTAAATTTACATACGTAATAGAAAATTCTATTAAAGCACATTGTCAGATTGCAAAATTCGAGAGTTTACAATACCTAAAGGAACAATTGTACTCCTAAATATTTGGAGCATTCACCACGATCCAACATACTGGGATAATCCGGAAGAATTTATACCAGAAAGATTTCTAACAGAGGACGGTTCACGTATCAAGAAGTTGAAATCTTTCTCGCCATTTTCCTACGGTTTAGTAATTTTACTATTATTAAAATAAAACTATAAAAAATATATATATTAAAGGTTGTTATTGATACTTTGCGAAGGTAAACGTTCCTGTCCGGCAGAAGGAATCGCTTATAAAGAAATTTTCTTATTTTTGACTTCAATCCTTCAGAAGTTCCAAGTTGTTTGGCCTAAACCTACAACCCCGGATTTAGAAGGAGTAACGGGAGGAGGAATCACTTTAATGCCTAAACCTTATCAGTTAACTTTTGTACGTCGGAAATAAATAATTCATTTTATATTTTGAAGATTAAATATTTTAAAAATCAAATAATATTTTATATAGGGGAGATCGGGGCAAGATCGGCATGTTAAGCTTTACTTAAATTTTGTGTAATAAATACTGCTGTAAACTGAAAAAAAAGCTTTGCATATTGTCTATTGGAATGTTACCTTACTATAGAACTGGTTAAAATCAGTTTGGAAATAAAAATAATTAAAATAATTACAACTTTACAAGAAGAGAGAAATTGACGAAGTTGCCCCGGGTATTGGGGCAAGATCGACAACTTCTCTCTTTTTGTAAAGTCGTAATTATTTTAATTATTTTTATTAAAGTTGCCCCTGGTATAGGGGCAACAGTAATGGGTCAAGATAGGCACGTATATAAAATTATGTTATTAACAATGTATAAGTTGGAATTCACTATTAAAACAAAGAAATACAAATCCAACACCCATTTAATATTATTACAACGAAATGCGAGTTCAAAGACATATATACGTGAATAACAAATGCAAACATGTTTTCATTTATCATCTGTTTGATTTTTATCCTTTGCTTCTAATGTGGCTTTATGTTGCCGATCTTACCCCGCTAGTCATGATTTCGAAACATTAAGTACAACCCTGAGAACAGAATGCCAAGCCACGATCTGGCCACGTGAATAAGTTGAAGTTACATCCTTCTAACAGGAAAAGTAACTTTCGTTATCATGGAATTATAACAAAACCTGCCAATTCAATATAAATGGAAGCAAAATATTATATGGAATTCAACGAAAATGAAAATTCGCTTGATAATTCAACTACGCTTGTTGGAGAACAATAAAAACACTACACTCAACAAGCCACCAATAAAACTCAACTGCCTAACCTATAACCAAAGTCTCCTTTTAATTTGTTTTTTAAAAAAAGCGCTTGACAAACTTGCCCCGCATGCCGAAGTTGCCCCGATCTCCCCTAATATGTTTGTGTATACTTATAAGTGTACATGCACACAGAAACATATACAATTATATACGCTATTCAATTTATATAGGTGATGTTAGAATTTTTTATGACGGGTTTTGAATTACAATGCCCTTTGCTCTTTTGATATTTAAAAATCTGTAAAACTACAATAATTAAAAATTAAAGTTATAAAATAGAATGGTTTTGTACAAAAGTGGCACAATTAGTTTGGGGGCGCCTGCGTATTGTGGGTGTAGGGGCACCGTATTCTTAAATGCGCCACTGTGTAGTTATAGTTACATCAAGTTGCTCTGCAATTGTATTGATAGTAATGATAATATTCTCAAACTTTATTATCAAGTAAAAGATAAAAGCGAGGTTTACTTACTAAATTTGTAATATTTATATTTCATTTTGTTATTACTTAGCAGTATATTAATTTAGATATTTATAGTTTTTCCCTTTTTATAATGAAGCGAAAAAATTATTTGCGCAATGTATTTAAGCGAGAAGAAAATCGAATTCTTCTTTGTGCCTATTATGTAAAATATAATAATGTTATAAGTAAATTTTAATGTTTTCTGTTTGATTTGTGTGTCGTTCTTCGATTTGAGTTTCGTTAAATAAAAATTTTCTGAATGTAACGAAGTTTTAAATCAAAAATATAAATAAATAGAAGAATTTTCCTGCCTTTTATAGAAACTCAGACAGACAAATAATTTCTGAAAAAAATTATATAAAACTTTAAATCCGGGAAGATGACATGAGGTTTATAGTATTTAAATAAGGTTAGTTTTTCATAGGAAGTCCCTCTGGAAGGCACTTTTCTTCGACATACCGTTCAGCCCCCACACACATTAATATCCAAACATACAGAAAAAAACCCTGAATTGTTTTGCATTTCTCGACATTTCAGTCCAAAAATGTAAAAATCTTGGGAGATCATTTTTTGAACATGGCCATACTAATCAGAAAAGTAATATTACTTTCCAATACTATTATTCGATAACATTTGATAATTCTAGATATGAATTATCGAATGTTTGAATTGTAACTCCTATTTTATAATTTAAACTAGCTTTAAACTGTTTATTGAATCGTGCAGACACAGTACTTCATTCCGCAATTTCAAGCTAATGTCACTTCAAATATTACTAAAGTTTGCTTCTACCATTAATGAGCATTAAAGCGTACTCAGAGAATAAGTATTCTTTATCCATACAAAATTCATTTCATAAACCATCCACAAATTATCTCATATAAAAATTAACAATAGATAAAAATTAGTTTACAAAATAATTACAATTTATATAAATATAACTATAAATCACTCGGTTATGAATACAGTAGACCCCTATAACACTGTTGATAATTCTGTTTTATATAAATTCCATGTTTGTACGAGTCACTTAGATTTTACAAATACGTGTGCCAAGCTGTGAATGGCTCACGTATTTGTAAAATCTAAGTGACTCGTACAACATGGAATTCATATAAAACGGAATTATCAACAGTGTTATAGGGGATCTACTATAATTAAATACAAATAGAGCCATTGAGAGCTTTTATGGGGCTCTGAATAGAACAAACCCCTTTTACCATTTTTTTCTGAACAAATTAAATATTTAGAATATTTCTTTATTGATGAAAAAAATAATAGTTTTAAAGATTTTATTTTTTGTTAATAAAAAATAACATTAATCAATAGGGACCAGTACGGGTTTCTGGGCTCAGAAAAAAATCCCCAGTTCCCATTGAATAGTTCTGAATACAATCAAAATGTATATATACAGATTGTATTTATTTGTATTTATCATACAAAAACCAGTTTATTATAAGTGAAAGTACCATACTTGTAATGAAATTCCACAAGCATTTCACAATTTAATTTACAGTGATCTTTCCTCTAAAGATAATACTGTATCTTTAAAAATTCAAGATATATAAACGATTATAATATAAAACTACCTTCAAGTGTAAATATCAAATTAAAAAGTAATCAGAGTCTAAAAAAACACAGATAATCACATTATGATACAGCGTTTATATACTTATATACAAATTACCTAAAAGTAACCACTAAATCTCAAAGTCTGATAGAAATAACATAAAGCAAGTAGTTTCTGATATTCAATGACAATTTAGTATATTTAGTAGTTCTAATTAATTATTAATTAATCCACACTGTTTATTATGACCTATTATTATAGTCTCGTCTCTAAAATTGAGCCGCTGTCAACGGCTGCACACCTTAGAGGTATGAAGGAGTAGATGTCAGGAGTTGCAATTTGGCGCAGAGTATTTGGTGCCCAAATCACGCGCACATAAAATAAACCAGACTTGTACGTAGTCAGGCGACCGAGAAGCGGGTCAAAAGAGAACACGAAATGCCGAGATTGTTTCTACAAACAGGAGCGAGTGCGTGCGTTGCTCGCGCTTTCCCAGACATAGTCTCGTCCCAAAAATGTCTTCTTGTTTCTAAATATGTTTAAGTCATTCCTATAAATCCTGTAATCATTACGTATTTTCAAACAACTAAAGCAACCAAAATATACTTGTACTCTTTTATGATACTCAATAAGAAGACATTTTTGAAAATCTAAGTAACTTTAACTATATTTTTGTAAATATAAATTTACCTGTTAATTATTTTGACAAGGCGTTATTCTGTTTTCCTTCTGTCTTTCGAAAATTTCGTAAGAATTCGTCATCGACGCAGTAACTCCGGTAACGCTTCTTTCTTTTAATTCCACTTCTCTACTTTAGATGGCGCTGATAAATTACTATTTAAAAACAAATACTCTAATTGAACCTAATTCTTATATCGTTTTCTTTCTTTCATATTTATATCAGTTTCTTTTTTCTTTTTTCCCTCTGTAATTATTTGTGCCAATTTATTTTTATAATAAAAAATATATATTTTATTATGAAAATATAGTATATATATACATATGCATACCTAGATATACTACCAGAGTCGATAGATGTACTGGTCTTGCACTATGCTCTCAAGTACAGTTAATGTTTCNGCTTCTTGTTTCTAAATATGTTTAAGTCATTCCTATAAATCCTGTAATCATTACGTATTTTCAAACAACTAAAGCAACCAAAATATACTTGTACTCTTTTATGATACTCAATAAGAAGACATTTTTGAAAATCTAAGTAACTTTAACTATATTTTTGTAAATATAAATTTACCTGTTAATTATTTTGACAAGGCGTTATTCTGTTTTCCTTCTGTCTTTCGAAAATTTCGTAAGAATTCGTCATCGACGCAGTAACTCCGGTAACGCTTCTTTCTTTTAATTCCACTTCTCTACTTTAGATGGCGCTGATAAATTACTATTTAAAAACAAATACTCTAATTGAACCTAATTCTTATATCGTTTTCTTTCTTTCATATTTATATCAGTTTCTTTTTTCTTTTTTCCCTCTGTAATTATTTGTGCCAATTTATTTTTATAATAAAAAATATATATTTTATTATGAAAATATAGTATATATATACATATGCATACCTAGATATACTACCAGAGTCGATAGATGTACTGGTCTTGCACTATGCTCTCAAGTACAGTTAATGTTTCAGGTTGCCAATAGCTGGCGTTAGAGTCGCACTAGGTCAAGACGTTGGTTTATCTATTTGCTTAGTAGGTAGTTTTCCCGTTTTCAAGTGTTTTTGCAAATTTTACTGTTCTGTAAAAAAAATCTTATTCGTAATTACATTTTTATATTATGTATAAAGAAAGAAAAAGCGTGTTTGGTTTATAAAAATAATTAATAACATGATAATTTTAAATTACAGATGATGATGTAGATAAATCGAAAATACAGTCGACCCCCCTATAACACGGTAGATACGTTCCGTTTTTTATGAAATTCATGTTCTGCGAGTCCTTAAATACATGAGCCAATCACAGGCCGGCACGTGTAGAGTTTACGGATTACGGCTGTTTGAAAGGTTTTCTTCCATAAAATTAATCTATTCTAGACTAATTCGACTCAACATTTCCAAAACACGTATAATTTTTTGGGAATAATCCGTATAAACTATACTATAAACAAAAAATTGTAGGATTACTTACCGAGTGCGCACCGTTCGACGACGCCGTTTTCGTCGTAGAGCGGCGCATCTAACCGCGGGCGCGTGTTTCCTGATAAACTATTTTTCTGTGAAAGATTCGCTAAACTTTGGACACGTCATTAATATAAATATAACTTTTATGGCCGTTAAATAATAAATGGTTTTTAGTAGGTCCGCTGCCGTTTAAACTCAACGGTTTGTGGAATATCAGCTATTGGTCTAGATTCGACCAATCCTGTCTTGACACGAGTCGGCGATGACGTTTTAACGTATTTTACAAGTTTCTTTCAACGTGTTTATATGAATACGGTCGCGATTTTTTAATCCGTTATGTACGAATCTGCATTGTATGAACCCGTTTTATAAAGGTCTACTGTAGTTATATTTTCGGTTTAATTTATTCAGGTTTTAAATAGATATCTGTTTAAAACTATTAAAACGAATATCTCAAATACTATAGTCACGATATCAGAGACCTATCACAATGCTACTGGTAACATAAAAATGGCACTTCTATCATCAGATTGCAATTTTCTGTCATTTTAATGTTACCAGTAGCATTGTGATAGGTCTCTGATATCTCGACTATAGTATTTGAGATATTAGTTTCAACAATTTTCAAGATAAAATACTCTTTTATAATGTTTAAAACTGTTATATTACTACATATTGTGAATGAAAGTTTTGTACATAATGTTGTCTAAAGAGTTGGAAATGCCTTTTTTTCCTTTAACAGCTTATATTTGAAATCCGAGAACTAAATCTACTGACTTTTAATCCCCTTTTCTAACCTGTTCCTAACTTTTTTTGGCTCAACTTTAATCTCTCTCTATCATTAATAAACACAATATAAACTGTGAATAACATATATCATAGCTCTTTTCTTTTGCAAATTACAACAATTCACCTAATATTAATAATAATAAAAACAAAAAAAAAAAAAAAAAAATATGGACTTAACCTCGATAAACTGCAAAGCCACTCTGAATCCTAAATCTCTTTCTTTGTAACACTTTAAATCTATCCTATAATAACACATAGTTTAACATTTCTATACATTTCCATAACTAAATGTATATAATTTTCATCATTTTCTTTTCTTCTTTATTCAGAGTTCTTACGAATCCCGACGGCATCCCATATTAATAGTGTATATACAGGCTTAACTATAAAATCTTGAATAAAAAAGCATAAGTGCCAGTCAAGAAGGGTCTTTCCCCCCTCATTCTCCTATTCCTTCTTTATTATCTTATCCTTCTTTGCGCCGCTATATTTATAGTACGCCTACGTGAGAATTATTCTTAAAGTATACCTTTAAAACTTATCTGCGATATTAAAACATATTCAATAATATGAAATAATAAATAAATAATATGATAAATCAAGAGAAGAAAAACTAACACTTAGGTCTTTTTTGTTATATAATCGAAAATTATAATTATCCAAAAAATTATTTTATTTAAATAAATTAAACAGTTTACATTTAAACAAAAGTAATTTAAGCATTTATTTCGTGGATATAATTAGCGCGTAAACGCAATTATAAATCTGTTTGTAATGATTACTGGGACATTAGAAAATTACAGCAGTTTTTATTATTGACCTAAATATTTATTACTTACACTTACGATTTGTCAGATTTAAATATTCCTGATTATTAATGAGAGCAAGCGATAATAGCGCCCGATTTAGGATTATGAGTGCTGCAGGCAGCTAACATTTTGTGCGCCATTCACAAAAGTCATTATATCATTAAAGGTCTAAAAATTTTCCAATTTGGTTCCATATAACAAGAGAACGTACGAATTTGAAACATTTCATTTTTAAAACTAACGATTCGGCTTCGTTCCTCGTATCGCCATCTCTTCATTTATCTCGATATAAAACTTATAAAGCATCGCGTATTTTTTCTACATTATACGTTAACTGTTGTTAAGTTATATAAAGAAATATGCTATAACTCGCTTTTATATTTCTCAAGTAAATTTATTGTTTTTCTTTATCGTAATTTCAGTTAAATATAGTTTTGAACACTAAACTGCAGTAATTTATCTTGCATTAATTCTTAGAATAAATAGATTTTATCTCAGACAAGTTTAATGACCTTCGATGCGAAGAATAAATTAAGTATTTATCGAAGTAACATCTCAGTTTAAAATACTTAATTTATTCCGATGTTGCCGATACAAATGAGAATTTGGTCTTTGAAAAAATAAGTCGATGAATTTTATTAAATATATATCTGCATTTATTTTAACTTTTCACGCTTCTCTGTGACGTCATTATCTCCACGCCGTTTTCTGCCGTTCGCTCGCACTGGTGTGGTCGTATTGCTCTTAACGATAACGAGAAACGTCATTACCTCTTCTCGCCTCGTATTCTCGCTCACTAGCGTATGAATAATCATACCATGAAACTGCATGTACTTTGAAAAAGACTGATGCATACGCCTCACAACTGTACAGTTGTGAGGAGTGTGCCTTCATCGAAGTCACTCATACTGTCAGCACAGACATTTTTTCCTTTATCTACACGACCTACAAAATCAAGTATTCAATTCAATTTCCTTTCACTTTATTCTCCTTTTTTTGTGCTTTCACTTTTCACGAGCTCCTGTAAATCTTTCTCTTTTTCCTACGGCATTCATAACAGGTGTAGATGATAAAATTTCAGGCGTTTCTCTTTTCTTCTAACCATACGCGTTTTAGGCAGCGGATATATCCTCGTGTTTCGGTTGCTTCATCCTTTCCTAATATTTCTTATGAAAATACACGTAAATGATCTCGTGTAACAAATTCAAGTATTTTATAATTTACTAAGAATAAGAATGTAATATAAAAGTAGTGTAATTTCATCAAAATCAGAGGATGCGTTTTGTTTTTCGTTAGAAATTTTATATAACAATATGTAAGGCATACAATTGAGTTATTTTGTCAAACAAATTACTTATTTGTCTTTTACCATGCTTTAAACGCAATGTAGTTTGGAATAAAAGAAAAAGCAATAGTCGGGTAAGAGAACACGCGACTCCTCTTATCCGAACTTAATACCTACTCTTAGTCCATCTTAGTTTCACAAAGGAGGAAGATGCCATCACACGAACAGTTTTTATCTATACACTCGCAGGAAAACACATCAAACAATTAATAAATTCCTCGTTATTGGGAACAAAATTTACAATAATTATACCGTTTTAAAGAGAAGATTCGAAGTTACCGTGTACGTAATGACATCAACGATTGCAATGGCTGCTATTACTGTCTTTTTTTTCAAAGTTTCCACCTTACAGAAAATAGCACTGCATACTTTAACTCGAACTTCCCTTATTATTTTCATTAATCGATTTGTTAGTTAAACGAAAACGTGTTCTTTGTCTTTGATATATATTAATAATCGTACATTTATTTTCAATTTAAAATTAATAATAAGTATATTTTTTCTCCTGTTCGTTTAGTTTATTCTATATTTACACTTTGTATGCATTCCATTCAATGAAAATAAAATTTGTTATAATGAAAGTTTTTACTTTAATTAAAACTGATATTTAATTCATTGCATATATTAAAATAAAACACTAGTGAAATGTAATTGGGTCGCAATTTGAAAAAATTGTATACTTTCCACTGTATATTTTCCACCTGTTCCTCCGTTTGTCCGACTGTCCCTCCTTAATCTCGGGAACGGAGTTAGGTAGATAAATGGCGGGAAAAGATATAGAATGACTAAGGAAAAGTAGCCTCGATTAACAATATAGGAAAGTCCAATCAAACTGGAAGTGACTTTACTTCAATTCAAAATTTTTCTCCGTAAAAGGAGTTAAATATATGACCGGCACGACTCCGTTGCTAACAGGAAAAGGATGCTGTAAAGGGGCAAGACACTAATCTGAGGTGGAGAACATATTTTAAATTAAATAGTCTCAGCTGGACATTGTGACCGTGTAACAAGAAATAATTGCTCGTTATACAATAGTTTTAATAACTGGAAATGTATTTTCTCTCTCCCCACTTCTTTCATCTTTAATCACCAAAATTTAATAGTATCAATGTCCCATATATACAAGTTACCATATAAAATAATTTACTTAAAAATATCAGTTAATTAATTAATTAAAAATTATTCGATTTAACGTTGGTATATTTTTAATCACAATTTAATAACACATCTACTCGCTGTAGGCGCCAACGATTTAAAATTAATTCTTATCGTAAAATTGTGAGCTGCATGATAAAGTATATTGATATCTCTATTAATCAATTCGTAAAAATTTTTATTACTTTATATTAATTATCCAAAAAATTATTTTATTTAAATAAATTAAACAGTTTACATTTAAACAAAAGTAATTTAAGCATTTATTTCGTGGATATAATTAGCGCGTAAACGCAATTATAAATCTGTTTGTAATGATTACTGGGACATTAGAAAATTACAGCAGTTTTTATTATTGACCTAAATATTTATTACTTACACTTACGATTTGTCAGATTTAAATATTCCTGATTATTAATGAGAGCAAGCGATAATAGCGCCCGATTTAGGATTATGAGTGCTGCAGGCAGCTAACATTTTGTGCGCCATTCACAAAAGTCATTATATCATTAAAGGTCTAAAAATTTTCCAATTTGGTTCCATATAACAAGAGAACGTACGAATTTGAAACATTTCATTTTTAAAACTAACGATTCGGCTTCGTTCCTCGTATCGCCATCTCTTCATTTATCTCGATATAAAACTTATAAAGCATCGCGTATTTTTTCTACATTATACGTTAACTGTTGTTAAGTTATATAAAGAAATATGCTATAACTCGCTTTTATATTTCTCAAGTAAATTTATTGTTTTTCTTTATCGTAATTTCAGTTAAATATAGTTTTGAACACTAAACTGCAGTAATTTATCTTGCATTAATTCTTAGAATAAATAGATTTTATCTCAGACAAGTTTAATGACCTTCGATGCGAAGAATAAATTAAGTATTTATCGAAGTAACATCTCAGTTTAAAATACTTAATTTATTCCGATGTTGCCGATACAAATGAGAATTTGGTCTTTGAAAAAATAAGTCGATGAATTTTATTAAATATATATCTGCATNTTATTTTCGGGCATTAAAAACATCGAAACTTCTGAAAGAAATAGGTTGAGTCATTCTTATTTAACCAACATTCCTAGAATAAGACTAGTATCATAAAAGCAGATATTGGCAATGTTATAAAACGAAGGCAATGTCAAAAATCGCTTTGAATTTATTTTTATTCTGTGTGAGTGCAATTTCTTTTTCTCATTGTCAATAATATAGTATTTTTTCTAATTATATATTCTTGTTATTTAAATTTCATATTTACATTTTGAACTTTTAAAAAGCATATATTTATATAAATACCATAGTGACCCGCTGAATATATCTAAATTTCTAATTTGGTCCATTAGGAAAAAGGTTGGACAACCCTGCTCTGACATATACTTGCCAATTATTAATTTATTATTATTTAATCTTAGTCAATTGATCTCTACAAAAACTGTGCTCAACAAGTGAAATTTTTCCAAACAATAGAAGATTTAGATGCGTATCTTTGTGAAATCAGGCACTCATCCCCTAAAGTAATTCATTTATATTTGTAAACATCATAATATAAATTATTGACGCTTTATAAACTAATGCCATTCATGCTAATAGGAATTTGGAAAATACGTCAAATGTTTGGGTTCGGCTAAATATGCAGCAAGTTTTGACGATCCTAAATTGTATCCTGTTCTCGAAGTGAGTATCACTTAATAAAATTTATTTACTTAAAAATAAGAGGAATACGCTAAAAATAATTATATTATTTTTTTAGTTTTATTATATAAAAATATAAAAAATTAAAAGTTTTGTAATTCATTCGCATATTCGCAATATTCGCATATATTGAAATAAACAGCAATCTGATTAAATACTATGGATAAAGTATGAAAATTATTAAATAATATTTCACTAATTTATTAAAAGTAGATTACTATCAGGTACTTTTATAATTTTCGTGAAATAAATTTAATTATTATTAATAATTTTTACTTTCCTGGCTGTTATAAATAACAGAGGGAAAGTATGGCGATCCGGCAAAATATGACTCCCAAGATGTTTACATTTTTCAACTCGGGAAACTTTGAAATGGCGAAAATTGCAAAAAATTTCGAGTCTTATTTCTGTATGTATGGAGCTTACTGTAGTGTGTGTGTAAGTGTGAGAGCACGATTTTGTTTACTCTGTTTGAAGCTTCACCTTCACGTACTTATAGCGAAAATTTGCAAATTGGTGTTAGAAAATTGATCACCTGATAAACAAAATGTTTTGTTTATTAGGGTGATCAGTGCTATTAAAATCTTTTAAATCATCAATCTTTTGGAAACTATATGAATAATCTCCATAATTTTGAAAATAAGCAATATGTCTTTATAATTTATATAGCTTTTAGCCAAAGCTTCGATTCTGTAATCCCCAATCTCCTCTCAATACTCAGAGATTACTTCGAAATTAATCCTTTTCAATCTTGCCTTAATAATTACTACTTCTGTACGTGTAAAATTACACTTGGCGATTTTGAACTTTTAGATTTCTCTCTCTTATGTGAATACAGCAAGGATCCAGCTTGAGCAGCCTATTTTTCAGTTTATTTAAACAATATACACTATACAATAAACAATAAAGCTATATTACTTTGCCTTTATTATCCTATGCTGACAATATTAAACTGATTAATCACGACCCTGACGTCTTTCAGTCTGATCTACTCCGTGTGTTTTCTTTTTTAAAAAAAAACCTAAAAATTAATTTACAAAAACTGTAGTCACACGTTTTCACTCTTTCGTAAACCTCAGTTGTCCATATTTTATACTGTATTTACAATAAATTCATTTGTATCTACAAAAGTATAATCTAAAAGTATGATAATTTTTATAATGACCTCGGATACATTTTCGATCCTGAACATACTTTTAAAGGACATGTTCATAAGGTTATTAAATTCCTAGCTATTCGTCGAGAAATTCTTTAGCGTTTTTACAAAACTATTTCTTTAATAAAAGTCTTACATTTCATTTATTTTGCCAATATTCAGTCTCTACTCGATTATTGTCTGTCAATATGGGCTATGTCTGTCTCTTCACATTTACTAAAAATATGTTTTGAATATAAGCTGAGTGGAACAATCTCTACATGAATATTTACAAATTACAACGGTATTTTTATATATAAAATTGCCTGAAATTACCTTTATTAATGAATACTCGATTTGCTTTCTAAAGACATTTGTATCAACGTATTATACTTCTTTTAGCTTGTAAGAGCAGCGAATTACTTTCGAAAAGCAAAGTTGTTTTGTGAGTTATCAAAATCGAAAAATTTAGCTCTTAGGCGTCAGGAAAATAGATTTTGAACGACAATTAAATTTATAAATCATTCTTTTTCTTTAAACATTTTGTTTATTTTTATTAAAGTTTGTTTTTAATGTATCTTTAATTAATGAAAGAAGCATTAATTACACACAAGAATTTTTTGTATATTTATCTCACAAGTTTTAAAGATCCAGTAACGAGTTGCTTAACTTTTCCGGCAACACTTAAAACTGCCTGTATGAAGCCACCTATTATGATATTTTGTTTTTTAAAAAAACCTTTTTATATATTTCGCCATTATACAATGGCAAAAAGTTTAATTTTGAAGGCAAAGATATTTTTTTATACACAAAATTGTAAATGCTAATAACCAGTAAAATCGTCATAAAGTCCGGCCCTATTGCTCCTTCATCTCCCCACTCTAACTACCAAAATTGAATAGCATCAATNCAAAAAAAACTTTATTTAGAAGCTAAAGATGGGTTTTACAAAAACTTGTAAATGCTAATAACGATTAAAATCGTTATTAAATCCGACCCTACTACGCACGACCCCCTCTATCTCCTCACCCCCTCGACCTTTAACCACCGAAATTTAATAGCATCGATCTCATAAACCAAACCTCCCTGCAAAATTTCAGAAATTTTTAACAAAAAGCGCGGGAGTTATTAAGCTTCGAAGAGGGTGAACAAAATCGTCCCCCTCACACGCGCTAACATCCATACGTACGGAAAAAACCCCCGAATATTTTTTGTATTTCCGAATCAAAACTGTAAAAATCTTGGGGGAGTCATTTTTGACCTATCGTTTCCTCTGTTATATATAACAGCCGAAAAAGTAATAGAAGCGTAACAAATCTTGTATGTCACTCCGAGATACTCGATAAGCTCTACTATCGACTAAGCGGGAGTCTCGTTTTATGCTTTGTAGGTGGTTCGGCACCACACTGTTCTAATACTAGAAAACGTATAAATTTATGTAAATAAGTATGTAAACTCCTCCGTTTTTCAACAGTTTAGAATCGTGGGCGACACAGAGTAGAAATAATTTCCTACGTAATGAATCTCGTACTGATATTAGTAGGCCTAGAGGTTTATATATTTACATCTGCGCTTCTACACCGTACAAAGTAATCCCAGCGTGTATCTAACGACACTTCGGTATTTAATTTACATATTTTAGTATACCGAAGTGTTCTTTAACGCCATTATTTTCTTTATACATTGTTATTTCTAACACGTTTTTAATTATATTTACTACAATGTTGCAACCGAGGAGATTCTTTATACTTTACACCCGTTGCTGCTCGGAGTTCTTAGTCTTTTTCCAGTTTTCGTTTTGTTTCTCCTACGGAATACTTTGGTCGAGGGTGAACACGAAAGTTTATATACTATACCCGCGACATCCAGCTTCTTTATTAAAAATATACCATCTTTCTATTTATAATAATCTGTTGAAACTGTAAAATAGTTGTTTTTAAATACAAATTCAATTAATTCAATGTTGTACGTACTTACACGGGCTCTATTTAACCAATTTATAATATTATCGAAGAGTACACAGACTTTATGTCCAGGCTCATTAATTTATATGTTGGTTCTATTTGTCCTTTAAAAGTCAGTTAATTAGTAAGTTGGACCGTATTCTTAATGATATACGGAGATTTAGGTGTAAACGTTATTAAAACGTAATAAAAATGGTACCGTTTTATAATAGGGTACGAGAGTTCTCTTTACAAATTTTTAGTTAAATTTAACAAATTTAATAGGTTAAAGCGAGTTAAGTTCACTTTGAGGAAAGACAATTTAAGCAGCATCGAGCCGATGATGGGGGAGGAATTTGAAGCCAAATGCTAGTCCTACATCATTTGATGTACTGTACGGTGTCTAATACTCGTACAGTTCTAGAACATAGGGGGGGAAATGTTTACGAAAGAATAACTTTGGCGACACAAATAGTAAAAGAATAAGTAATTTTTCTATTTATACTTTAAAATATTATCTCTTAATATAATTATATTATTATATATCAATACCAATCTACACCGTAGATTAAATAGTACTTTTGTATCATTTCGTGTCGTTTTGTCTCTAATAATTTTTACTTTCCTGGCTGTTATAAATAACAGAGGGAAAGTATGGCGATCCGGCAAAATATGACTCCCAAGATGTTTACATTTTTCAACTCGGGAAACTTTGAAATGGCGAAAATTGCAAAAAATTTCGAGTCTTATTTCTGTATGTATGGAGCTTACTGTAGTGTGTGTGTAAGTGTGAGAGCACGATTTTGTTTACTCTGTTTGAAGCTTCACCTTCACGTACTTATAGCGAAAATTTGCAAATTGGTGTTAGAAAATTGATCACCTGATAAACAAAATGTTTTGTTTATTAGGGTGATCAGTGCTATTAAAATCTTTTAAATCATCAATCTTTTGGAAACTATATGAATAATCTCCATAATTTTGAAAATAAGCAATATGTCTTTATAATTTATATAGCTTTTAGCCAAAGCTTCGATTCTGTAATCCCCAATCTCCTCTCAATACTCAGAGATTACTTCGAAATTAATCCTTTTCAATCTTGCCTTAATAATTACTACTTCTGTACGTGTAAAATTACACTTGGCGATTTTGAACTTTTAGATTTCTCTCTCTTATGTGAATACAGCAAGGATCCAGCTTGAGCAGCCTATTTTTCAGTTTATTTAAACAATATACACTATACAATAAACAATAAAGCTATATTACTTTGCCTTTATTATCCTATGCTGACAATATTAAACTGATTAATCACGACCCTGACGTCTTTCAGTCTGATCTACTCCGTGTGTTTTCTTTTTAAAAAAAAAAAACCTAAAAATTAATTTACAAAAACTGTAGTCACACGTTTTCACTCTTTCGTAAACCTCAGTTGTCCATATTTTATACTGTATTTACAATAAATTCATTTGTATCTACAAAAGTATAATCTAAAAGTATGATAATTTTTATAATGACCTCGGATACATTTTCGATCCTGAACATACTTTTAAAGGACATGTTCATAAGGTTATTAAATTCCTAGCTATTCGTCGAGAAATTCTTTAGCGTTTTTACAAAACTATTTCTTTAATAAAAGTCTTACATTTCATTTATTTTGCCAATGTTCAGTCTCTACTCGATTATTGTCTGTCAATATGGGCTATGTCTGTCTCTTCACATTTACTAAAAATATGTTTTGAATATAAGCTGAGTGGAACAATCTCTACATGAATATTTACAAATTACAACGGTATTTTTATATATAAAATTGCCTGAAATTACCTTTATTAATGAATACTCGATTTGCTTTCTAAAGACATTTGTATCAACGTATTATACTTCTTTTAGCTTGTAAGAGCAGCGAATTACTTTCGAAAAGCAAAGTTGTTTTGTGAGTTATCAAAATCGAAAAATTTAGCTCTTAGGCGTCAGGAAAATAGATTTTGAACGACAATTAAATTTATAAATCATTCTTTTTCTTTAAACATTTTGTTTATTTTTATTAAAGTTTGTTTTTAATGTATCTTTAATTAATGAAAGAAGCATTAATTACACACAAGAATTTTTTGTATATTTATCTCACAAGTTTTAAAGATCCAGTAACGAGTTGCTTAACTTTTCCGGCAACACTTAAAACTGCCTGTATGAAGCCACCTATTATGATATTTTGTTTTTTAAAAAAACCTTTTTATATATTTCGCCATTATACAATGGCAAAAAGTTTAATTTTGAAGGCAAAGATAGGTTTTTATACAAAATTGTAAATGCTAATAACCGGTAAAATCGTCATAAAGTCCGGCCCTATTGCTCCTTCATCTCCCCACTCTAACTACCAAAATTGAATAGCATCAATCTTTCTAATTAACAAACTTTTTTGCAAAATTTCAGAAATTTTACACAAAAAGCACGGGAGTTATTAAGCTTCAAAGATAATCATGCATCTCGTACACATATGCACACACTCACATCCCTACATACAGAAATTACCCCCTTTTCGAATTTTGTTGCATTTCTCGACGTTTTAAGGTGCCTTGAGTTCAAAAGTGTAAAAATCTTGAAGATCGATTTCTGCTGGTCGCCATACTTTTCCTGTTATATATACAGTAAGAGTCAGGAAAGCAAAAATGAATTGTTTTGTTTTCGTAATTTTGTCTCGACGTTTTAAGGTGCCTTGAGTTCAAAAGTGTAAAAATCTTGAAGATCGATTTCTGCTGGTCGCCATACTTTTCCTGTTATATATACAGTAAGAGTCAGGAAAGCAAAAATGAATTGTTTTGTTTTCATATCAATAATTTTGTGTAGCTTATTTGTTGTTTCCTATAATTGTACTATTGATGTTTTTCAGAAATGTTTCTCGCCACTACGAAATCGTGAACAGAAATCGATCTCTTCATTTCATCCTCATCAACAAGTCATTGAAGAATTTCTCTAAATTGCTTTTAACAATTATTATTCAACTTTAACCAATTGTTAAATTATTTTTACAATTTTTATTATAATATTTTAATTAAATTTTTAATAAACTTATATATTTTAAGTTGGCCTGTATTTAAAATTATTAATTATATCTTAAATATTTGATTGATTAAGAATGTTTGAACATTTACAATTACAACCTTTGACAGAAAAACCGTATTTATTTCTACAAATTTGGTATTCTGTAATTGTAAACGAAACAGGACAAATGTATAACGGTATGAAAACAGGATTTTAACGATGTCTAATAAAAATTGACTGAAATTTTGTTCTGGCAATTCAATAACTTCATCTTCACTTTCGTACGAGAATAAATTTTTGTTTTTCGGGTATTGGCATACCAGGAACAATTGGATCACAATCCACCGTATTTGCAATTTCGGCTGCTTCCCCTGACATATTTTCTAATGCCTCATCGGTTCTACAATCCTTTAAATAATTTTTCATTATTGTAGACATAATTACATCCGGTTTTTGCATCAAATTATTTATAGCATTAATTTTCCAATTTGGTTCCATATAACAAGAGAACATACGAATTTGGAACATTTCATTTTTAATACTAACGATTCGGCTTCGTTCCTCGTGTTGCCACCGCTTCAATTTAATTACACATTTACTTTCTGTAGGCTCCAATGATTTAAAATCAATTCTTATTCAAAAACTGCAAGCTGCACAATAATGTGCATTCGTATCTCTATTAATCAATTCGTGAAAAATTTTTATTACTTTTTATATGTAGGCCTATTTATATATTTATTTATATCTTTGTGAACGTTTTAATATCTTAATTTTCCCGGTAATATAAAAACCTAGTTTAATGTCCGCTTATTAAGAGTTATATAAATACCCTGAAAAAAATACATTTGTAACAAACGAATCGAAACCATCGAATACTATGAAGCTCAGGTTACAGTTATTTCTATTTACCTTTGCATTTTCTTCAACTATTTGTTGGGAAGATTCAACTATTAGACCCGCAGATCCTTATAACTTCGTTGTACAGTCCGATGGTGAATACTGTGGTATGCTATAAATATATTTGTTAACATTTTCAGCGTATTTTAATTATATTATATATAACATTCCGTTTAATGATATCGAAATTTATTTAAAATACAAGAAAGTTCGATACGTGTATTACACTAATATTTTTAATATTTTACTTCTTTTGAAAAATTAGCGTCGAGTGTTGAGAGTAGACGGAAGTTTCATTTTTGCTTGATTGAAAACAGAGTGCAATTTGTAAGTGTACACAAATTTGTTTCTTTAAAATACACCGCCGATTATTAATTTATTATTATTTAATACTAGAATATTGAAATCTTCAAAAATTGTGTTCAACAAGTGAAATTTTTCCAAACAGTAGAAGATACAGGAGCTTACCTTTGTAAAATCAGACAGTCATCCCCTAAAGTAATTTATTTATATTTGTAAAAAGCATAATATAAATTATTGACGCTTTATAAATTAATGTCATTTATACTAATAGGAACATGAAAAATACGTCAAATGTTTGGGTTCGGCTAAATACGCATTAAGTCTCGACGATCCTAAATTGTTTCCTGTTCTCCGAGTGAGTATCACTTGATTAAATTTATTTACATAAAAATTTAGGCAAACAACAATTATATAATTATTTTAGTTTTATTCTATAAATATAAAAAAGTTTTGTAATGTATTCGCATATTAATATATTAAAGTAAACAGCAATCTGATTAAATATTATTGATTAAGTATGAAAATTATTAAATAATATTTCATTAAATCATTAAAAGTAGATTACTATCAGGAACTTTTATAATTTACATGAAATAAATTTAATTATTATTAAAAATTTTTACTTTTCCAGCTGTTATAAATAACAGAGGGAAAATGTGGAGATCCGGCAAATAATGAATCCCATGATGTTTACATTTTTGGACTCGGGGAACTTTGAAATGGCGAAAATTGCAAAAAATTTCAGGTTTTATTTCTGTATGTATGGGCCTTAGTGTGTGTGTGTTTGTTTATAGTGTTTGTTAGTGTATATGTGTTTGTTTATAGGTGTGTATGTGTGGGAGCACGATTTTGTTCACCCTGTTTGAAGCTTAATAATTCACGCGCTTTTGTCGAAAATCTCTGAAAATTTGCAGTGTAGTTTGTTTATTAGGGTGTTCAGCGCTATTAAAATTTTTCAAATTACCAATCTTTTGGAAACTATATGAATAATCTCCAGAATTTTGAAAATAAGCAATATGTCTTTATAATTTATATAGCTTTTAGCCAAAGCTTTGATTCTGTAATCCCCAATATCCTCTCAATACTTACAGATTACTTGGAAATTAATTCCTTTCAATCCTGGCTTAATAATTACTACTTCCGTACGTGTAAAATTACACTTGGCAATTTTGAATTTTTAGATTTCTCTCTCTTATGCGGAATACAGCAAAGATCCAGCTTAAGCAGCCTATTTTTCAAGCTTATTTAAACAATATACTAGGTTATATTATTTCGCCATATATTATCCTATGCTGACGATATTAAACTGATTAATCACGACCCTGACGTCGTTCGTTCTGATCTACTCCATGTATTTTCCTTTTTAAAAAAAGCTAACCTAATAATTAATTTACAAAAAGCTATGGCCATATGTTTTTCAGTCATTCGAAATCCTCAGTTGTCCATGTATGCAATATATAAATGAAAATAAATAAATAAATTTTGGTGGTTAAAGGTTCGAGGGACTGGAGAGTTAAAGGGGTCGTGTGTATCTCCAGTACGGTCGGACTTAGTGACGATTTTACTGATTATTAGCATTTACAATTTTTTGTAATACATATCCCTACACTGAAAATTAACCTTTTGCCATTTTATAATAGTTAAAAATATTAAAAAATTTTAAAATAAAATATCATAACCGATAGGGTCATCAAATATCGCCGGGAAAGTTAAGCAACACGTTACTGGATATTTCATTTATTCATTTTGAAATTATTCAAAAACGTCAATAAATCAAAGTTTAGTACAGTTTAAAAATACAAAGATTAAGTTCTTCAGCTGGAAAATATTTCTTTAAATAATTAAAGATGCATTAATTACATACACAGGTATTATTTTGTATATTTATCTCACAAGTTTTAAAAATTCAGTAACCAGTCGTTCAAATTTTCCGCAAGATTTAAAACTGCCCGTGTAAAGCCACCTATTGTGATATTTTGTTTAAAAACCCTTTTTATATTTTTCACTATTATATCAATACAATGGCAAAAAGTTTAATTTTCAAGGCAAAGATATGTTTTTATACAAAATTGTAAATGCTAATAACCAGTAAAATCGTCATAAAGTCCGGCCATATTCTCTTGTATCTCCCCACCCCTCGACCTCTAACCACCAAAATTGAATAGCATCAATCCCTCTAACTAACTAACCTTTTTGCAAAATTTCAGAAATTTTACACAAAAAGTACGGGAGTTATTAAGCTTCAAAGAGGGCGAACATAATCGTGCATCTCGCACACATACGCACGCACTCACATCCTACGTACTGAAATTACCTCGAATTTTGTTGCATTTTTCGACGTTTTAAGGTGCCCAGAGTTCAAAAACGTAAAAATCTTGGAGGTCGATTTCTGCCGGTCGCCGTACTTTTCCTGTGTTATATATAATAGCCAGGAAAGCAAAAATGAATTGTTTTGTTTTCGTAATTTTGTGTAGCTTATTTGTCGTTTCCTATAATTATACTTTTCATGTTTTTCAGAAATGCATGTTGCTACTACGAAATCGTGAACAGAAATCGATCTTTTCACTTCAACCTGATCAACAAGTCATTGAAGAATTTCTCTAAATTGATTTTAACAATTATTATTTTAAATTATAACATTTTAATCAAACTTTTGAACAAATATATTTTAAGTTGGCCTGTATTTAAAATTATTAAATATATTTGAAATATTTGATTGATTAAGGATGTTTGAACATTTACAATTGCAATATTTGACAACAAATACCGAATTTATTTCTACAAATTTGGTACTGTATTCTGTAATGGTAAACGAAACAGGACAAATACGTAAAGGTAGGAAAACAGGATTTTAACGCCGTTTAATGGTGGAAACAATTGCCTTTGTTGTATTACAGTGAATTAATATGAATAGGCCTACTATATTATTATTTTTAAAAGCGATAATCATCGACAATATTGGAACAAATACTAGGCGAGATTAAGACACCATGGAATCGACCAGTATGAGTGATAGACTCTATTTATGGTACTCTTAAAAATTCACGAGAGTTCGGATTAAATCGTTGTTTTTTAATCTTATGTATTCCTCGCTGCTTGACTTTTTGACTACATCAAACTGCGAGAAATATTATCTCTACTTTCATTTTAAGTATCGCTATCTCCATATGTTGCGGATATTAATCCTCCTTTAGTTGATTTTGGTATTTTTTCTGCTACGCTAAAAGAAATTATGGATTGTTTAGTAAGAGATAAAGTTGAAAATGATAATAGGCTAGAAGTATAAATTTTTAATTCTTATAATTTCTGCATTTTAATTTTTCTATACGCAAATCCAGAGAATCGTTTTATTTTTTTAAGACGTTTGCGAAATTGAAGAGCTTTTTAAAATCTCAACAAAATGTAAAAATAATTTTAAAAATTAGAATTTTTCATTGAGTTTGTTATATTTGTTCGAAAACTCGACAAGAAGTCATTACTTTTTATTTTACTTATTTATTTTTCTAATTAGCGCGCATTTTACTCGAACGTAGATTGCATTCAGTTCTACTTTTGTTTACTTTCTCTAACAATAAATAAGGGATTCTACTGTTAGGATAGGAGAGTCTTTGTTTTGGCTGTAACTAAACAGTTTACAAAAATACTCTATTAGGCGGAGTAACGTATTGAGCATATTTTCTGCTTTTATCAGAAACTTTGGTATTTCTAGGATACTTTGGTACTTTCGTTGAAAGACTTTCTGCTACCCGGATCCAGACATAACAACGAAAACAAAAATGTCACGGTAAATCAACGTGCGACAATGACGCCGAAGACATTCAACGAGGTAATCCATGAAGGTCGAGAAACGAAACTGCGGTATAATAAAATAACGCCGAATATTAAAACATTATTACAGATCATTAACGGGATTTATCGCGTCTCCACAAATAAGCGTATTATTATAATATTATACAGTCGACCCCCTATAACACTGTTGATTATTCCGTTTTATATGAATTCCATGTTGTACGAGTCACAGATTTTACAAATACGTGAGCCGTTCACAGCCCGGCACACATATTTGCAAAATCTAAGTGACGATATGATATTTCATACCTGATTGCAAAAAATAAAAATTCATGCACAATTGGGGAAGATCCCTTATTACCTGTAGCCATTAAAATGGCAGAAATACTTCACGGAAGTAATTATGGTGATGACATTCGAAAAATTCCTTTATCAAACAGTACTGTCGCCAATAGAATAACTGAAATTAGCAACGAACGATTCGAGCAACTTATTAATAGAATTATAGAAAACCCAAAATTTGCATTACAGTTTGACGAAATGACTGATAACACAAAGTTGTTAGTATACGTCAGATGAACAAAACACCAATGAAGTACTATTATTTTGTCGTCCTTTAAAAGAACGTACAGTACAAGGGCGACGATATCTATAGTAAAGTTGACTAATTTTTAAGACTAAAGGTTTAGAATGGAAAAATTGCATTAAAATATGTACGGATGGTACAAAAGCAATGACGGAAGAAAATAATGGTTTTAAGTCATTTGAAAAAGCTGCTGCTGATCATATAACTTTTATTCACTGCGTGAAACATCCAGAGGCCCTTGTAGCTAAAAAATTACCGATGGAATTGAACGATGTTCTTCAGGATGCTGTCAAAATTAAAAACTTTATTAAAAGCCGTTCTCTTAACAGCAGTTTACTTTCAAATCTTTGTACAGACACGGACTCCGAATACAAAAACTTATTGTTATTGACCATTGAAAATCCCAGAAACATAGTTTTACAAATATTTTGTATCGAATTTTTTGATTTCAAAAACTTATCTTGGATTCAAAAACCGTGTTTAATTAACCATTGATGATATTATTCATTTGCCAAATAATCGTTTAACGTTGAAGAATGTTGAAGATGCTTTACGTCCAGCAGAGTGAAATGTTTTCACCTTAAATTATTATGCTGCAAAAAACAAGAACATCCGTCTCATTAAAGCGTAATTTACAGTATATTTATTAATATTTGTGTACATAAAGCAAATCCTAAAATTGGTTTTTTGCATATGTACAGTACGTATATCGTATTGCTTTCAAATTAATAAAGAAGTAAAATGTTTATTTATAAATTTTCTGTTGAAAATTTTTTACTTATTTTTTCCTTATTAACGTTGAAAAGGATATAAAGAGGAAATTTTTATCCTCCTGTAATGTAATCTGATAAGAAATATTTAAATGTTTGTAAGAGCAATTTTTCCGTTTTATTTATTTATTTGTGCATTCCATAAAGAATGCACATAAGAAAATACATTGTAATTTGTTTTAATGTTAAGTATTTTTTTCGTTAATTCCAATTAAATTTAATATTACTAGAATTATAATTTTGAAAACATTAATAGAAAGACATTTAATATTTTGTGTTGAAAAAATATTTCTTTCTTTCGAAATGGAAAGAAGATATGGCACTAGAAAGTTTATAACTGAAACCTAAAGACGGAATTTTGAAGCTTTGTACTTCTGACATCTTCACAACTATCTCAAATCTGTGGAAAAAACACGAACTCAAAAATATCAGTAAATCGTTTCAATCAATAATAATAATAAAAAAACATTTTCTCTTCTACATTCGAAGATGCAGAATTTACAATTCTTAAATATTTAAATTAATAATAAACTTAATAATATATAAATCCACATTCTAATTATATATACATATACTTAACCTTCGATAGATGTATTATTACGTTACTAAGTTATTATATTTGCACGAATAGAATAAAATTTAATCAGATAAGAGGACGAAAAATAGTTTTNTTTATCTTTCCATTTATTTCTCCGCCATTCTCTGATCCCCTAGCCAAAGTATCGAATTTAATTACAAATATCGGAAGTAAATTAACATACGTTTTTATCAAAGACACGCATAAAATAATATTTACATACGAAAAAACTGTGTAATGAAGGAAAAAGCGTCGAAAGCAGTTTAAGTAATTAGAAATCAAAATTTAATGTAACAGAAGGGATCGTGGGTTTATAATGTAAAATTAAATTTTACTAGAATAAAAATATTACTTAAACGAATGGGTCATTATATTGTTCTTCATGCATAATGGGTAAAAATGTCGTAAAGAATATAATTAAACCTATTTATACAGTATTAATACGGAGCGCCTTCAAGATTACCGAAAACTCTCTTTCCGAGTCAGGAAGAAGACGGACTGATGAGAATTATATAAATTTAGTTATGGAAATAGCTAGAATTGTTAAAACAAGTCTCAGGATAGATTAAAGTGTAACAAAAAGCGGATTTAGGATTTGCATGGGTTTCCAGGTTTCAAGTTCATATATACTTTTTATTAATATTAATTGAATTACTGCAGGATGCAGTAAGAAAGAAGCTCTAATATATTATTCCCCAAACAAATTTATCAATTGAATTTTTTTGAATGAGATATAATATACTATAATATATAATATAATATCAAATATATTATATTATATATTAATAATATAGCCTATATATATATATATTGTTCGTAATTGTCCATAACCTAAATTTTCTTTATTAAGATTATTAATATGATAAACACGTTGTTCGATGAACTCGAATTAGATAACGATATTTTTGTGTTTGCAATAGTTAGGCAGTCGCATGTACACGTAGTTACATTAAAAAGTTCAAAATTACAAGATGAAATTTGATTATCTCTAAATCTCGATTATATATTTTAATGGCATGCAGCACGAGAGGATAAGTACGAAATGATTTATATTTTTAATTAATAACCTTTAGCTAAATTCGGATAAACAAAACAATTTACTTCAAAAATGTGTTTTAAAAAATTCATCGATTTTAGTATTGAAATGATTTTGTCTACAAGAATACACATATATAAATCTGAAATTAAATAATTTCAGAATTTGTCGATATCTTATTTAATCAAATATATAAAAATAAACTTTTGATTTAAGAGCTAAATATTTCCCATTAGCGTGTAAAATTTTCATTTTCCTGAATAGATACGAAAATATGCAGTGGCCTTCCACGTGTTAAAAACTATAAAAACACTCCGACGACATAAAGGCGTAACAGACGAAACCAAGCCATCAATTAATATGGAGTTTATGTTGGAGTTATTCTTCTTTGCCTTTGCTTTTTCACCAATTATTTGTTGGCAAGATTCGAGTGTCAGACCCGCGGATCCTTATAAAGACCTTATACAGGCTAACGGACGATTTTGTGGTAGGTTTTAAAAGTATTTTATTAAACTTTTGGGAGAATTTCCATATTTTACTCGTTTTCAATAATATTCTTTTTAACTTTAACAAAATTTTGCTANGTAATCAGACTTCTTGAAGATAAAATTTTTTAAACTTTAAAACGTTATAAAAGTAACGTAGTAAAAGTTAAAAATTAAAAAGGCGGCGAAGACAATTGCAGAAATACTTTTAATCAATCAATGATATCTCTAAATGCATTTCGCCATCGTATCTAGAAGGCCTCTTCGGTAATCGGTAGCAATTATACAGTTTCGGGGTTTAACAACACGTAATAGAATTCTAAACAATGTTTAAACAGATTAAAAAATTAAAAAAGGAGAAATCTTCGTCGAGGATATAAATATAATTTAGCGAAATGCGAATTGTATTACCTGTTGTTAAACCCCGAAACTGTATGACTCTACTGAAGAGGCCTTCTAGATACAGAGGCGAAATGCATTTAGAGACATCATTGATTTATTAAAAGTATTTCTGCAATTGGATTCGATGTCCTTTTAAGTTTTAACTATTATTCCGTTACTTTTATAGCGTTCTAAAGTTTAATGAATTTTATTCTTAACAAGTCGGATTATCTGTACATTAAAAAGTATTTTTTGTGTATCTTTCACAATAGAATTAAGTGAATGAAATAGAAACCGACTTCATCGTTTTAAATAACTTTTTACATATTCTGTTTAATGTTAACAAAACTCAGCTAAACTATAAGCTTAGCTGAATTTTGCTAAATATAGCTACGTATTAAATCGATTTTTATATTATGGTAATTTACATATTAATTATTATTATAGCTCTGAGTGATGAGGATAGAGCCAACCTTGATTTTTGCTGGATTGAAAATAGAGTGGGTCATGTAAGTTCTCTAAGAATGAATATTACCTTTTAAAATATAATTCTCAAGTAATAATTTAATTATTAATTTACATTTAGTTGAATTCCTTTTACAAAAACTGTGCTCAGCAATTGAAATTTTTTCAAACATTCCGGGAAGTGGATGATTACATTTGCCAAATCAGACAAACATCTCCAAAAGTAATTTATTCAAATTTCTAGATATCGTATTACCTTTAATAATTTCGGAAATTAGTAATATTTATGTTTACAGGAGTATGCAAAATTTATTAAATGTTTTGCTGCTGCTAGATATACCTTAAGTTTTGACGACCCGAAATTGTATCCTACTTTAGACGTAAGTATTATTTGATATATTTCAATTATATATATATGAAATATATGTTATTACAGAATAATTATCTATAATAAAACATTTTATCCTGTTAAAATTCATTTGTATGTAAATGCGTTTAACTTAATTAATATAATTGATAAATTACGAAAATACAGGGCGATTTTTAAATCTTCGAACTCAATTTTGTTTTCTATTTATGTTGCGAAGATGTTGTATTCGCTAACACTTCATTTGGCAAGACCATTGTCTACGCAATAAGTTTTATCTCAGCCAAGGGGTTCTTTTCATTTAAGAGCTGTTGATATCTCAGGTGGTCAGTGGTTCCGGCAGTTTACGCGAAAGAATTTGGCGATTCTCGAAATGACATTTTTCTCAGATCAGTTTTACAAGTTAGTTCCATTTATCAGGTTATATGTATATATATGCCCGGACAATAGGTGTTGGTCCTGGAAAAACCCACAAATCATTTAAGAACAGCCTCTTCTATTACAAAATGAGGACGTGTGATGCGCAATATCGAAAAGAAAAATGGTCGGTCTATTTTTATGGTGATGTCACCACTCACGTGTATGATAGATACCATTTAACAATTTGCAGCGCCTCTAGAACCAAACGAGCGATTATATTGGTTTCGACACCATGGAGTAGCGAAACAGGACAAAGTTATCAATGGCCACCTGGTAACGATTCTTCGGCGAATGTCTCATTTCGAAAAGGTAGTGGCTCGTTCCCTTTATCGTTCGATTTATTATCCCCATATTTTTGACGTGGGACTTGAAGGAAAAGGAGAAGGCACCCATAGACAACCTCTGTAATCTAGAGGCACCGAAGAGGAACACCACTAAATGAATCAAAGAAATATCGCCGCGTACAGTCACAATATGTACCGACGAGCAAATTTGCATCTCCTACCAGGAAATAATCACTTTCATCACCTTCAGAATATGCCTAGTTGTATATTACAATGCGAGGAACAAAGTGTAAAACTTAGTAAACTTTTCGTGTTCATTTTTGCCATAAAAGTTTCGATTGTTGAGTCCGTGAGTGAAAAATTATCCTGCATTACATAATATTTTAATTATTTATTATTGTTAATTATTGTTCGACATTTTTATTTAATGTTTTTTAACTAGTCAAGGTTGGTTGGTTGGTGTTTTTTGACGCAAAAGCCATATAGGCCAAACTGCGCCATATTAATCAAACTAGTCGATATAAATTAAATGGACTCCTGAAATTAGAATTCTCGATCAAGTTTTCTAAATTACATTCTAAATTACATTCTAAATTACATTCGAATTTTTCAGCCAGAGATATTCCTGTAATAAATACCAACAAACACAATAAATTATAGTTAAATTATTCGCTTTTTCACACTAAAAAGACAATAATTCCAGTTGAATTGTTATTATTTCAAGAACATTATTTACCAAATATCACAATTAGTAATTGATTAGTATATAATTGGTATTGAAATTCTTTTTCAATTTAAATATTAATTGCAAACTTTTTATATTAAGAGGTAGTGTCATATTAATATCTCGTATTTTAGTTTAAATTGCGTTTTATAACGTTTTACCATTTAATTTATAATAAATTAAATGGTAAAAACACATCTTCTAACGCCGGTTACAAGTGTCATTTTGGAATATCGCTGGTGATTGAAACGACGAAGGGATGAAGATATTTATTGCCTAATGTATTTTCATTTTTATATTTACAGTAGAACCTCGATTATCCGGACCTCTATTATCCGGATTTTCGATTTTCCGGATTGTTCAAAATAAACAAAAATTATATGAAGTTGCTAATTTGCACTTGACGAATTACGATACTGTTTATGAACGTGATGGAATGCATAACTTTTTTTCGTTTCATCTCACCCTGCACAGTGGTCGTAAACTCTTAAATATATTTTGCGTCGTAATAAAAATATAATTTGACATACGTATTTATAAATAATTTATATCCAAATTACATCATTTCTATGACCAAGGGCGGCGTATGGGCAACTTGGGCCACCTCCTAAAATGCAGTTTCAACTGCTTTTTATTTTATAAAATCCGTCTTCTTGCGCCACCTTTTAANTTTTCTACGTAATTTTTAAATTTAAAAGATAAATAGTCAGAAAATTTTGTTTTTAAAAATATTAATGAAACCTATGTAAAAAAATTATAGAACAAACTCCTTTCTTTGTGTAAGTTTTGTGCAATTTACAATATTTCTTAAATTAATATAATATATTTGTTTTTTTTTCAGAAATGTTACAAACGAGTAGAACAACGTGCACAGAAAAGAATAACATTGGTTCATCCTCATCAACAACACTTCGAAGCACTACTCTAAATTACTTTTAATGATTGTTATTTAATTACAGATTTTATAACAATTTTTTGAATAAATTTATATTTATATTAAAGTCAATATTTGTTTGGACTTGCTGAATATTTTTTCGATATTTGACTGATTAAGCATTTAAAAATATTTCACTTACTTATTTTTTTCTTTTGAAATCTTCTCTTTATTAAAAATTGTTCGATTTACAATTGTCCTAAAATGTATTTTTTGAAATATATTAAGTGAAAAAACTTTGAATTTAAAATGTAATTTGTATTAGAATAGAAAGAAATTACCTTAGAAATTAGCACACGTATATTAGCAAATGATTATACTTAAGCGACGAAAACATTTGAATAAATAATGCTGCCGTTTATTTCGGAACCATGGGGAGGTAGAGTTAGTGACCGATATTTAACTGAGCATTCTGGCGTTTTAAATTATCTCAATCCCGGTGTGTTATTTTAGCCGATAGAGGGTTTAACATAGCTGACAGTGTAGATTTCTATTGTGCAAAGCTTCTACTTTCAGCATACACAAAAGGAAAGAAAACTTTCAGCTACATATATGATGCAGAGCAGTAAACTTTCACATCTGAGGATACATGTAGAAAAAGTAATTGGCCGTATCCGAAATCAATATAGAATCTTGCGGTCTAAATTACCAATTGAACTGCTTACAGTTAGAACTAAAGATTCTGTAACAATTGAAAAAATCGTCACAATTAGTTGCGCTCTAATAAACTTATCAAACAGTGTAGTTCGATTTAATAATTTTAATTTGTTATAACATAATTTGTTATTCAGGGGGGAAATTTTTTGTCAAATGACAGTTCCAGTAATATGTAAAATGTGTGGGTCACACGATTAAATAGTTGGATGAAAAATCCGTTGGTTTCGTTTCGTAAAGATCCCATCCAATAAAATAAATTTTCCCTTTATATTTTCTCTTTTAAATCGGCTGCATAGCCAGGTAAGATGCCTTTCTTCCACGTTGACATAATATATCAAACGAGGAAGGTAAATCAGCAACCAATGTGACGGACGATTGTTTTGGTGGGAGGGGGCGATGACGTTTATCACGTTACCCTCTCTATATAGTTAATTTGAGCCTACAGCCCCTAGGTTATTCGTATCTGATCTCCCCTATTATTTACGTAACTCTGTTTTCGAGATTAAGAAAGTTTGGTCAATCTTCCGAAGAAGATTTACGGAAATATAATTTTCTGGAAAAAAGTAAAAGCTTTTATTTGACCCATATTGATAATTTTAGTCTTAAATATTATACTTAAACATCTAGCAATGAGTTGCTTAACCCGGCAACACTTGGTAATCCCATCTCTTATGATGTTTTATTTTTAAAACATTTTTATATTTTTAAGTCTTATATTGATACAATGGCAAAAGGCTTAATTTTGAATGTGGGAATAGATTTTATTTTTAAAAAGTTGTAAATGCTAATAACGAGTAAAATCGTCATTAAGTTTGACCATAATCGAGCCCCATGATCTCCCCATCCACTCGATCTTTAACCACCGAAATTTAATGGTATCAATCTCCCTAATACACAGACCTGCAAGTATAATTTCAGAAAATTTTGGCAAAAACAGGAGTTATTAAGCTTCAAAAGTAAAAACAAAATTTTGGCTACTATCACACACACCACAGTAATAGACAGAACTTTAAAGACAAGCAGAAATTCCACCTAAACAATTAACTTATTTAAAATTATTAGTTGAATCATGTTCGTATGGTTTAAAAAAGAAAATTCACAGATTTATTCAATAATAAAAAATAGTGTTGGAATAGTTCTTTCAAAAAGTAGAAATCCAGGTAATTTATGTTGATAAAATTTAAATACAACAGAAAAAATAACAATTATTTACATTTATATGAAAATTTTCAAAGAATGTGTATGTGTATAAAAACATCTGCATATATTTGTGTATAAAAATCATCCGTCAAACGTGTGAAAAAGTGTAAATCTTTCAGAGAAAATACAAGACCAAACTGATATTTTATGACTACAGCAAAACTATCGTGCTGTAGGTACTGTACCTAAACAGGAAGGAGTCACACTGTTCTGTACAACTATCAGGGCCGGCCTTCTCTATAAAGGGGCCCGGGTGCAAGAAACTATTTGGGTCCTACATTTTTTGTAAAATAAAAAAAATTACAAACACAAACATATATTAATGCATGTTTATTTAAAGCGTGATTTTGTTCTTGCTAATACATGAATTACTTCAGGAAAATTATAATNATAACGATATTTTTGTGTTTGCAATAGTTAGGCAGTCGCATGTACACGTAGTTACATTAAAAAGTTCAAAATTACAAGATGAAATTTGATTATCTCTAAATCTCGATTATATATTTTAATGGCATGCAGCACGAGAGGATAAGTACGAAATGATTTATATTTTTAATTAATAATCATAGGCTAAATTCGGCTAAACAAAACAATTTACTTAAAAAATGTGTTTTCAACAATTCATCGATTTTAGTATTGAAATAATTTTATCTACATGAACATATATATATATAATTTTTTAAAATGAAATAAATTAAAAATTTGTCGAAATCTTATTTAATAACATAAATAAAAATAAATTCCTGTTCTCGGAGCTAAATATTTTCCATTAGCGTGTAAAATTTTAATTTTCCTGGTTAGATACGAGAATATGCTGTGACCTGTCACGTGTTAAAACTATATAAATACGCCGACAACATAAAAGAGTAATAGACGAAACGAAGCCGTCAATAAATATGGAGCTTATGTTGGAGTTACTCTTATTTACCTTCGCTTTTTCTCCAATTATTTGTTGGCACGATTCGAGTGTCAGACCTGCGGATCCTTATAAAGAACTTATACAGTCTAACGGAGAATTTTGCGGTATGTTTTAAAAGTATTTTATTAAACTATTGGGTGAATTTTGATACTTTACTCGCTTCCAGCAATATTCTGTTTAATTCGCTTAATTGTATTATAAAAAATACACGAAAAATAATTTTTAATGTAATCAGACTTCTTGAGGATAAAATTTTTTAAACTTTAAAGCGTTATAAAAGTAACGTAGTAAAAGTTAAAAATTAAAAAGGCGGCGAAGACAATTGCAGAAATACTTTTAATCAATCAATGATATCTCTAAATGCATTTCGCCATCGTATCTAGAAGGCCTCTTCGGTAGTCGGTAGCAATTATACTGTTTCGGGGTTTAACAACACGTAATAGAATTCTAAACAATGTTTAAACAGATTAAAAAATTAAAAAAGGAGAAATCTTCGTCGAGGATATAAATATAATTTAGCGAAATGCGAATTGTATTACCTGTTGTTAAACCCCGAAACTGTATGACTCTACTGAAGAGGCCTTCTAGATACAGAGGCGAAATGCATTTAGAGACATCATTGATTTATTAAAAGTATTTCTGCAATTGGATTCGATGCCCTTTTAAGTTTTAACTATTACTGCGTTACTTTTATAACGTTCTAAAGTTTAAAGAATTTTATTCTCAACAAGTTGGATTATCTGTACATTAAAAAGTATTTTTTGTGTATCTTTCACAATAGAATTAAGTGAATGAAATAGAAACCGATTTCATCGTTTTAAATAACTTTTTACATATTCTGTTTAATGTTAACAAAACTCAGCTAAGCCTATACCTTAGCTGAGTTTTGTTAACATTAAACAGCATTTAGATATAGCTACGTATTAAATCGATTTTTATATTATGGTAATTTATAGGCCTATATTAATTATTATTATAGCTCTGAGTGATGAGGATAGAGCCAACCTTGATTTTTGCTGGATTGAAAATAGAGTGGGTCATGTAAGTTCTCTAAGAATGAATATTACCTNACAATGTTAGGGCCCCCTCAATCGCGGGGCCCCGGTGCACAGCATCCGCCGCACCCCCCGATGGCCGGCCCTGACAACTATATCAAAATAGGTGATAAATACAACTCGAAAAACAATGATGGAAGACCTTCTAAGTTTAATGCAAGAGATAATAGGCAAATTTTGAGGGTTGCAAGCAATAGTTTGACATCAGCATCAAAAATTGTAAATCGATTAGAATTAAAAGTTCATCCCTGTACGGTTCAAACAGTAATAAAATCATCAGGACGACTTAAAAGAAAGAAGTTGAACTCTCCCTTACTAAAGAAACTGCAAGATTGACTTATGCATAAGATCGCATATCCTGGGATACAGAATGGCAATAAGTTATCTTTTCAATAGTTCAATCTCGACGGTCCGGAGGGTCTGAACTAATATTTTCATGTTTTTCGCAAAGAAGAGAGAATTATATCTCGGCGACAGATGGGTGGTGGTTATATTATCGTGTTGGGTGCCATTTGTTGCAAACGCGAGTCACCTATTGAATTCGTAAACGGACGAATGTATACGAAAAAGTATCATAAGCTCATTGAAATGACTTCAGTATGAAATCTATAAAAATTAGTAGGCAGAAAGTTTTATTTTATGCGAGACAATGCAACTGTGCCTTCAGCTTCCACCACAAAAAATAGACTTTAGCAAAAACAAGTCCAACTGTTGGATCACCCAATTCAATTTCCGGATCTAAACTCGATTCAGAATATCTGGAGGGTATATGTACGATGGTGGCAAATTATACAGTTTAGTAAGACTTAAAAGTTCAAGTGAGGGAGGAATGGCACGCTGTATCAACTTCTATAGACAAAACATTTATTATGTGTATGGCAGACTGCATATTTGAATTTATTCAAAAAGCGGATAGTCTACAACATTTTAATGTATTATTCGAGGTTATTTTTTTCAGTGGTATTTAAAGTTTTGTCAACATAAATTACTTCGTTTTCAACTTTATAAAAGAACGGCTTCAACACTATTCTTTAATTATTGTATAAACCTATTAATTTACTTTTTTAAAGCATATGTACGTACACGATTGAAGAAATTAGTTATTTATGTAAAATTTTTTCTTGTGTTTAAATTTTGCCCCACCACTGTAATATACATACATACAGAAAACTCCCAAATTTTTTGCATATCTCGAACTTTCAAGGTCCCCAGAGTTGATAAATGTAAAATAATTTTTTATTAACAGCCAGGAAATTAATAAGTAAGTGAAAACATTTTCAACTACTTAATCCATGAAATGTCGAGAAATTATTTCACAATTCCAAACGAATATTAATTTAACTAAAAATTTATTCAAAGAATGGTTTTAAAATCTGTAATTAAATAACAATCATAAAAAGCGATTTAGAGTAGTTCTTCGAAGTGTTGTTGATGAGGTTGAATTAATGTGATTGACTTCTGTCCAAGTTTTTCTACTTGCTGGTAACATTTCTGAAAAAACAACAAACACATTATATTAATTCAAGAAATATTGTAAATTGCACAAATTAAGCTAAAATGCCTTAAGAGCTATCAATTAATACGACAAGTTTGCAATAATAAATATTAATTCATAAACGTTTAAATATTAATTGCAAATTTTTTGCAATTAATATTTAAATTGAAACAGAATCTCGATACAAACTAACAATTAACTAACTAGTAATTATGTTGTTGAAATTATAAGAATAGAAATAAAATTGTTCTCTTTTTGGTGTGAAAGAGCAAATAATTTTTGTATGATTTACTGTGTTTGTTAGTATTTATTACAGGAATATCTGATCTGTGGCTTAAAAATTCGTAATTGAACTTAGAAGACTCGATCGAAAACTCTATATAGGCATATTGTCAGATGCTGAAAATAATTACTTCCTCCTTAGAGACGCAAATTTGCTTCTCGGTACTTATTGAGACTGTACGCGGCTACATTTCTTTCATTCATTTAGTGATGTTCTCCTTCGATGCTTATAGATCACAGCAATTGTCTTGGGCACCTTCCCCTTCTAGTCTCCACCCAAAAGTATGGCGGTAATAAATCGGGTGACCAAGACGACAAGTCACTACCTTCTCGAAATGAGGCATTGCTCGAATAATTGTTACCAGGTTGCCATTGATGACTTTGTCATCTCTTTCGCTACCTCATGTTGTCGAAATCAATATAATCGCTCGTTTGGTTCTAGAGGAGCAGCAAATTCTTAAATGATATCTTCACACACGTCAGTGGTGACAGCAAAATAAAATGCCCGACTACTCTTCGACGCGATATTGCACATCGCAGGTACTCATTTTCTAGTCAAAGAAGCTGTTCTTAAATAATCTGTGGATCTTTCCAGGACCAATTCCTATTGTCCGGGCATATAAATACATATGACCTGACGAGTGAAACTCACTTGTAAACCTGATCTTCGAAAAATTTCATTTTCAGAACCTCCAAATACTTTCGTGTAAACTGCCGAAACCACTGACCATCTGAGATGTCAATAGTTCTTGCATGAAAAGAACCCCTTCACTAAGATAAAATTCACGGCATAGACATTGGAAGAGTCAGGTGAAGTATCGATGTATGCAACATCTACGCAACATATATGAAAAACACGATTTAAATTTTCGACCTTCAGTTCGAAGATTTAAAAATCATCTTGTATTTTCGTAATTTATCAATTGTATTAATTAAGTTATACAGATTTACATACGCATTTACATACAGATTAATTTTAATAGCTTAAATGTTTTAGACTATTATATAAGTTGTTAGAGAATAATTATCTATTTCGTATATATATAATGAAAATGTATGGAATAATACTTACGTCCAAAGTAGGGTACAATTTCGGGTCGTCGAAACTTAAAGCATATTTAGCTGTACCATAACATTTAATAAATTTTGCATACTCCTGTAAATATAAATATAATTAATTTCCGAAATTAATAGAGGTAATACAACGTTTAGAAATTTGAATAAATTACTTTTGGAGATGTTTGTCTGATTTGGCAAATGTAATCGTCGATCTCCCGGAATGTTTGAAAAAATTTCACTTGCTGAGCGCAGTTTTTGTAGAGATCCAACAACTAAATGTAGAGTAATAAGAAAATTATTACTCGGGAATTATATTTTAAAAGATTATATTTATTCTCGAAGGACTTACGCGAACCACTTTATTTTCGGTCAAGCAAAAATCAACTTTGGCTCTATCCTCATCACTCAGAGCTATAATAATAGTTAATAGATAAATTACTATAATATAAAAACTGATTTAATATGTGTCTTTTTCTGTAACTTAACAAAATTTTGTTAAAATTAAAAAGAATATTGAAAACGAGTAAAATATGGAAATTCTCCCAAAAGTTTAATAAAATAGTTTTGAAACCTACCACAAAATCGTCCGTTAGCCTGTATAAGGTCTTTATAAGGATCCGCGGGTCTGACACTCGAATCTTGCCAACAAATAATTGGTGAAAAAGCGAAGGTAAATAAGAGTAACTCCAACATAAGCTCCATATTCATTGATGGCTTGGTTTCGTCTGTTACGCCTTTATGTCGTCGGAGTGTTTATATAGTTTTTAACGCGTGGAAAGCCACTGCATATTTTCGTATCTATTCAGGAAAATAAAAATTTTACACGCTAATGGGAAATATTTAGCTCTTAAATCAAAAGTTTATTTTTGTATATTTGATTAAATAAGATATCGACCAATTCTGAAATTATTTAATTTGAAATGTAAATCGTTTAGTAATCTACTTATTCTCTCGTGCTACACGCCATTAAAATATACTCGAGATATAGATATGCGTAAATTTCAGCTCGTAGTTTTGAACTTTCCAATATGTAATTTACTTAGGTTTTTTATCTTTATATATACGAGTCTGCCTAAATAATGAAAAAACAGAAATATCGTTATCTAAACCGAATTCATCGAAAAAACGTGTTTACCATATTAATAATCTTAAGAAAAAATTTAGGTTATGAACATTTACGAACAATATATTAAATTCAAACAGTTGAATTTGAAGAAAAACTAATCAAATTTTTTTCATTATCGTTAAATAAAACTATTACATTTTCTGTACAACTTATTTTAAAATTATAATACTGGTCAAGTTGCGTAGTAAATTATATTTAGATATTAAAAAATACAACCAAGCGCGTTATAATTGCGATGACGCGTTGTAATTCGGTATATATGTTATTTAACAGAGGCACAATACGTAAGTTGATGGACCACCGAAAATAAATTCGCGCGCAGTGCTACGGCGACTGTAGAATTGATGTTTCCGGTACGTCGTTAGTTTCCGTTTCATCGTAACAAGTATTTAGCTTACGACACAATATTGTATTCTATTGTTTTACTCGATTAAGGCTGATATTTATTTAAATAATTATAAGAGACGCTATTTTATTTATATTTTAGAATTTAGATATTTTTTAACAACGGATAGTTGATTGAACTTGACTATCAAAGCTAATCACGTAGATGGCAATGCTACAAAGCATTCTGTTCGAGCAGGATCTAGTAGTCGGAGAGAGTCGCCTAAGGTGCTTAAAAGATAATACGATGAGCCATTTCAACAATTTGGTTTTGCTTTTAATAATTGCGATGGTAAGGAACAACCTCTTTTATGACTTTGGTGTCATACGAAGTTTCATATCTGATTGCTAAAAATAAAAATCCATACACTATTGAGGAAGATTTTGTATTGTATTGTACCTGTTGCTATTAAAATGGCACAAATACTTGACGGAAGTAATTATGGTGATGATTTTCGAAAAATTCCTTTATAAAACAGTACTGTCGCCTACAAAATAACTGAAATTAGCATCGACCAATTCGAGCAACTTATTACTAGAATTAAAGAAAGTCCAAAATTTGCATTCTAGGTGGACGAAACGACTGATGATACAAAGATGGTTCAGTTGTTAGTATACGTTAGATACATTTAAGAACAAACCACCAATGAAGTACTGTTATTTTGTCGTCCTTTGGAAGAACATACAAGGGGAGAAGAAGTAATACAGTAGTAACGTTGACGAATTTTTAGAAACTGAAAGTTTATAATAGAAAAATTGCATTAGAATATGCACAAATGGTGCAAAAGCAATGAGGAGAAAAAACATTAGTTTAAATTATTTGTGAAAACTGCTNATAATATTTTAAATAAAACCTTCAATTTTATTATTGGAAGAAAATATATCGCAAGTTTTTCTTTGAAGAGACAAGTTGAGATCGTTTAGTTTCTCAAAAATATCCGACACGTAATATAACTTTGATAACCGTAAGTCATTTTTAAAAAGAGCTGCAAGATCTGATTTTTGTTCAGTTAAAAATACAATAACTTCGTCTTTCAATAACAGCGGTCTGTTTAAACTTTGCCCTCTGGAACGGCTGTTAAGAGAACGGCTTTTAATAATTGTTTTTTTATTTTGACAGCATCCTGAAGCATGCCTTTCAATTCCATTGGTAATTTTTTGCTACAAGAGCCTCTGGATGTATCACACAATGGGTAAAAATTACATGATCCGCAGCAGTTTTCACAAATAATTTAAACTAATGTTTTTTCTCCTCATTGCTTTTGCACCATTTGTGCATATTCTAATGCAATTTTTCTATTATAAACTTTCAGTTTCTAAAAATTCGTCAACGTTACTACTGTATTACTTCTTCTCCCCTTGTATGTTCTTCCAAAGGACGACAAAATAACAGTACTTCATTGGTGGTTTGTTCTTAAATGTATCTAACGTATACTAACAACTGAACCATCTTTGTATCATCAGTCGTTTCGTCCACCTAGAATGCAAATTTTGGACTTTCTTTAATTCTAGTAATAAGTTGCTCGAATTGGTCGATGCTAATTTCAGTTATTTTGTAGGCGACAGTACTGTTTTATAAAGGAATTTTTCGAAAATCATCACCATAATTACTTCCGTCAAGTATTTGTGCCATTTTAATAGCAACAGGTACAATACAATACAAAATCTTCCTCAATAGTGTATGGATTTTTATTTTTAGCAATCAGATATGAAACTTCGTATGACACCAAAGTCATAAAAGAGGTTGTTCCTTACCATCGCAATTATTAAAAGCAAAACCAAATTGTTGAAATGGCTCATCGTATTATCTTTTAAGCACCTTAGGCGACTCTCTCCGACTACTAGATCCTGCTCGAACAGAATGCTTTGTAGCATTGCCATCTACGTGATTAGCTTTGATAGTCAAGTTCAATCAACTATCCGTTGTTAAAAAATATCTAAATTCTAAAATATAAATAAAATAGCGTCTCTTATAATTATTTAAATAAATATCAGCCTTAATCGAGTAAAACAATAGAATACAATATTGTGTCGTAAGCTAAATACTTGTTACGATGAAACGGAAACTAACGACGTACCGGAAACATCAATTCTACAGTCGCCGTAGCACTGCGCGCGAATTTATTTTCGGTGGTCCATCAACTTACGTATTGTGCCTCTGTTAAATAACATATATACCGAATTACAACGCGTCATCGCAATTATAACGCGCTTGGTTGTATTTTTTAATATCTAAATATAATTTACTACGCAACTTGACCAGTATTATAATTTTAAAATAAGTTGTACAGAAAATGTAATAGTTTTATTTAACGATAATGAAAAAAATTTGATTAGTTTTTCTTCAAATTCAACTGTTTGAATTTAATATATTGTTCGTAAATGTTCATAACCTAAATTTTTTCTTAAGATTATTAATATGGTAAACACGTTTTTTCGATGAATTCGGTTTAGATAACGATATTTCTGTTTTTTTCATTATTTAGGCAGACTCGTATATATAAAGATAAAAAACCTAAGTAAATTACATATTGGAAAGTTCAAAACTACGAGCTGAAATTTACGCATATCTATATCTCGAGTATATTTTAATGGCGTGTAGCACGAGAGAATAAGTAGATTACTAAACGATTTACATTTCAAATTAAATAATTTCAGAATTGGTCGATATCTTATTTAATCAAATATACAAAAATAAACTTTTGATTTAAGAGCTAAATATTTCCCATTAGCGTGTAAAATTTTCATTTTCCTGAATAGATACGAAAATATGCAGTGGCTTTCCACGTGTTAAAAACTATATAAACACTCCGACGACATAAAGGCGTAACAGACGAAACCAAGCCATCAATTAATATGGAGTTTATGTTGGAGTTATTCTTCTTTGCCTTTGCTTTTTCACCAATTATTTGTTGGCAAGATTCGAGTGTCAGACCCGCGGATCCTTATAAAGACCTTATACAGGCTAACGGACGATTTTGTGGTAGGTTTCAAAACTATTTTATTAAACTTTTGGGAGAATTTCCATATTTTACTCGTTTTCAATATTCTTTTTAATTTTAACAAAATTTTGTTAAGTTACAGAAAAAGACACATATTAAATCAGTTTTTATATTATAGTAATTTATCTATTAACTATTATTATAGCTCTGAGTGATGAGGATAGAGCCAAAGTTGATTTTTGCTTGACCGAAAATAAAGTGGTTCGCGTAAGTCCTTCGAGAATAAATATAATCTTTTAAAATATAATTCCCGAGTAATAATTTTCTTATTACTCTACATTTAGTTGTTGGATCTCTACAAAAACTGCGCTCAGCAAGTGAAATTTTTTCAAACATTCCGGGAGATCGATGATTACATTTGCCAAATCAGACAAACATCTCCAAAAGTAATTTATTCAAATTTCTAAACGTTGTATTACCTCTATTAATTTCGGAAATTAATTATATTTATATTTACAGGAGTATGCAAAATTTATTAAATGTTATGGTACAGCTAAATATGCTTTAAGTTTCGACGACCCCAAATTATACCCTACTTTGGACGTAAGTATTATTCCATACATTTTCATTATATATATACGAAATAGATAATTATACTCTAACAACTTATATAATAGTCTAAAACATTTAAGCTATAAAAATTCATCTGTATGTAAATGCGTTTAACTTAATTAATACAATTGATAAATTACGAAAATACAAGATGATTTTTAAATCTTCGAACTGAAGGTCGAAAATTTAAATTGTATTCTTTATTTACGTTGCGAAGATGTTGCATACATCGATATTTCACCTGACTCTTTCATTGTCTATGCCCTGAATTTTATCTTAGTGAAGGGGTTCTTTTCATGCAAGAACTATTGACATCTCAGATGGTCAGTGGTTTCGGCAGTTTACACGAAAGTATTTGGAGGTTTTGGAAATGACATTTTTCGAAGATCAGGTTTACAAGTGAGTTTCACTCGTCAGGTTATATGTATTTATATGCTCGGACAATAGGTATTGGTCCTGGAAAGACCCAAAATTAGTTAAGAACAGCTTCTTTGACTAGAAAATGAGTACCTGCGATGTGCAATATCGCGTCGAAGAGTGGTCGGCCTATTTTACTTTGCTGTCACCGTGTGTGAAGATATCATTTAAGAATTTGCTGCTCCTCTAGAACCAAACGAGTATTTATATTGCGAAAGAGACGACAAAGTCATCAGTGGCAACCTGGTAACAATTATTCGACGAATGTCTCATTTCGAGAAGGTAGTGGCTTGTCGTCTTGGTCACCCGATTTATTACCGCCCTACTTTTGGGTGGAGACTCGAAGGGGAAGGTGTCCAAGACAATCGCTGTAATTTATAAGAATCGAAGGAGAACATTACTAAATGAATGAAAGAAATATCGCCGCGTACAGTCTCAATAAGTACCGAGAAGCAAATTTGCGTCTACAAGGAAGTAGTAGTCATTTTCAGCATCTGACAATATGCCTATATAGAGTTCTTGATCGAGTCTTCTAAATTCAATTACATTCGAACTTTCCAGCCAGAGATAATCTTCTAATAAACACTAACAAACACAATAAATCATATTTAAATTATTCGCTCTTTCACACTAAAAAGAGAACAATTCTATTTGAATTCTTGTAATTTCAAGAACATAATTAGTAGTTAGTTAATTGCTAATTTGTATCGAGATTCTGTTTCAATTTATATAATAAATGCAAAAAATTTGCAATTAATATTTAAACGTTTATGAATTAATATTTATTATCGCAAACGTGTCGTATTAATTGATAGCTCTTAACGCATTTTAGCTTAATTTGTGCAATTTACAATATTTCTTGAATTAATATAATGTGTTTGTTGTATTTTCAGAAATGTTACGAGCAAGTAGAAAAACTTGGACAGAAGTCAATCACATTAATTAAACCTCATCAACAACACTTCGAAGAACTACTCTAAATTGCTTTTTATGATTGTTATTTAAATACAGATTTTAAAACCATTCTTTGAATAAATTTTTAGTTAAATTAATATTTGTTTGGACTTGTGAAATAATTTCCCGACATTTCATGGATTAGTTGAAAATGTTTTCACTTGCTTATTTATTTTCTGGCTGTTAATAAAAAATTCTTTTACATTTATCAACTCGGAGAACCTTGAAACTTCGAGATATGCAAAAAATTTGGGAGTTTTTTCTGTATGTATGCGTGTTACAGTGGTGGAGCAAAAATTTTACATAAATAACTAATTTTTTCAAATCTTGTACATATGCTTTAAAATTTAAATTAATAGGTTTATACAATAATTAAAGAATAGTGTTGAAGCCGTTCTTCCATAAAGTAGAAAACGAAGTAATTTATGTTGACAAAACTTTAAATACCACTGAAAAAGTAACTGCAAATAATACATTAAAATCTGGATTATCCGCTTTTTTGAATAAAGTGATTTGAATCAGTTTTTGATACTTTTTCGTATACATTTATCCGTTTATGAATTCAATAGGTGACTTGCGTTTGCAACAAATGGCACCCAACACGATAATAGAACCACCACCCATCTGTCACCGAGATATAATCCATAATCCTCTCTTCTTTGCGAAAATCGTGAAAATATTAGTTCAGACTATCCGGACCGTCGAGATTGAACTATTTTCATCTGAAAAAATAACCTATTGTCATTCTGTATCCTAGGATATGTGATCTCATGCACAAGTGAATCTTACAGTTTCTTTAGTTAGGAAAAGGTTTTTACGATTTCTTTATATTAAATCGTCCTGATGATTTTATGACTCTTTGAACAGTACAGGAATGAACTTTTATTTCTAATCGATTCACAATTTTTGATGTCACACTCTTGTTTGTAACCCTTAAAATTTGCCTATTATCTCTTGCATTAAACTTAGAAGATCTTCCATCATTGTTTTACGAGTTTTATTTAACACCTTTTTTGACATTTTTTTACAGATCATTTTTAAAGCATGTTTCAGACAATAATTTTAGTTAAGTTAATTGTTTACATTGAATTTTTGCTTGTCTTTAAAGTTGTGCCTACCACTGTAGTGTGTGTGTGTGTGATGTGTGGTGGGCGCACAATTTTGTTTACTCATTCGAAGCTTAATAACTCCTGTGGTTTTTGCCGAAACTTTCTAAAATTATACTTTCCAATATGTGTATTAGGGAGTTTGATACCATTAAATTTCGGTGGTTAAAGATCGAGAGGGTGGGGAGATCAAGGGGCTCGTGTGATATGTCGAACGGGGTCAGACTTAATGACGATTTTACTGGTTATTAGCATTACAGTTTTTTGAATAAAATCTATTCCTACACTCAAAATTAAGCTTTTTGCCATTGTATAAGACTTAAAAATATAAAAATGTTTTTAAAATAAAATATCATAAGAGATGGGATTACCGAGTGTTGCCGGGTTAAGCAACTCATTGGTAGATTTTTAAGTATAATATTTAAGACAAAAATTTTAAATATGGGTCAAGTAAAAGTTTTACTATTTTCCAGAAAATTACATTTCTGTAAATCTTTTTTTAGTAGACTGACAAAACTTTTACGCCTGTTGTATTAATACCGGTATTTAGAGCACTTACCCCCACCTCTTATTTCGTCTGATTGTTTTTTCTTAATTCTCAAGGGAGCTCTAAGGTTTTATTTTTATTTTTAAATTGGTTATTCATTTTTATTACAGGAGAAACTTTACCGATGACAAAATTAAAAAATAAATATTTGTTGCTAACTGAAATTTTGTTCTAGCGGGGTGTGATTCTTTTGTCGATTTGATCAATGTGATTTTGATGTACGAGGTAGCATCGAGAGGTTAATTAGTTGCTTTAATCATTTTATGTATAAAATGTACAGTACAGTACACATATAATACAGTATTATATATATTCTTTACTGTCACACTTCCACGGTGTGTGCACACTTTTTTTTATTCAGTGTTTTAAATGCTCTCATTTTGTATAAAGTTTATTTTTCTCACTGCATCCTGCGATAATTCATTTAATATTAATTTTAAAAAATGTAGGCACGATGTTTGTTTGGGTGTACGTTTAAGATGTACGAAATAAGTCGTTTTTGAAGAGCAGTTTTAACTTATTTGCAGTCAAATTGGAATGAAACGACAATTAAAAATAGCGACCATTTGATATATTATTTATTGCGATGTCTTGAAATATTGTAGTGTGAAATAAATAAAATTAAAATGGAAATTTGTATTTTTTTCACTTTAAAAATTGAACGTCGAAAAGTGTATATTATTGGTTGTATTCATTAAATTTAGAATACAAGCAATTCCTTTGGTGTTGTGAAATTCGAATGTTTTTAGAGATTTATAGGTTCAAATACAATACATTGATAAATTATTTTCAAATTCCAAATTTTCATATACTTTATCGCAGAAAAAAGCTTAATATATCAAATAATAAAACAATACTAAAAATATTTGACAATTTATTTTAAATTACAAATGTAAACTAATTTAACAAAATTGTATTAAAATTTTATAATGTAAATAGTAATTATTAAAATGAATATTTAATGAAGTNTAACTCTTTTCAATATTAGTACCTTCCAATGAAGGATCCTACCAATTACAATGACCATAAATTAGTTTGTCAGTTTACAGCATTCTAAGTTACGATCGAAATTAATTATCGAATTTACAAAAAAAATTTATAAAAAGAAAAGTTAGTTCTTAAAGTTTCCACCTCAAAATAAATCGGCGCTATAAATAACCCGCAAATTAAAGTATTTACGTCACAGCGTCGTCATAGAACATTGTGTAAAAACTCGAGCGATCCTTCTGAAAGGAAACGTTAAGAATAACGATTAGTTTTCACAACCCCAACTGCCTGCTAAATTAAATGAATTGTTAAACTTGAAAACAACTTTATTATTCTAAGAAATGTAATTAATATTAGTATTTTATGCATTATAATTATAAATGAGCCAATAGGAAGTTTTCAGCCTTCATTGTGAACGGTGATTGCATCACTCTTGAGAAACTGAAACTGCAAATTTGTTACGAATGAAGTTTGATGCCTACGGACAGGGGCGGATTTAGGTATTTAGGGGCCTAGGGCTTATTGAAGTCTAATGAGGCTCCATTCTTTCTAGATTAAGAATCTTTACATTGATTACAATAAAACAAATAAAAGACTACTATAAATTATCACTATTATTATATTATTATTAATATTAACTATTTTAATATATGATAAGTGTTCATTGTTAATAAAAAAGTATTAGTTCGGATGGACGAGGGTCAAGGTGGCAGCCTATCGTTTTGGGAATCCGGACGGGCCGAAATATCCCCAGGAATTTTTCGGCGGCGGATGATCTGTTCGGATATGTCGGGTCTCATCTCTCACCACACGGCCACCGCATTGTGGGCCTGGCCGAACCCATAATGGACTTGAAAAGAGACCCTCTTAGTGCCCACAGTGTGGAAAGAGTTTTAAAAAATGAAGAAGTATTAAAAATTTTTCATAAAGATTCAATTTTTGTGGGCCTTTGACACTTGTGGCCCAGGGATTAGTCCCTATGTAGTCTGTCCCTGCCTACAGTTAACGTTATACACTAAAATAAACAGGATGAAAATAAAGTTATTTTCATTTACTTTTTATTCAAGTAAAGTCATGAAATAGAAGAGATTTCTGAGAAACTTCATTTGTTAATTTAGTACAATTGTAAAGATATGTAAGAAAGTGCTGTAAAAATCTATATCAATGCTATCATTACGTATGTTTAGGGTAGTGTACAAGAGTTGATGACGTCACTTGAGATAATGACGTCAATATTAGGGAGGCCGATGAACCAAAAAATTTATATTAAAACAGTGGTTTCCAATTAGTTTTTCCTGCGTACCACTTCAAGAAAGAGCTCAAACTCGCGTACCCCTTATAGCAGAAATTCATATTAATCCACACTAATATAAATTCGAAGTTAATTCTGTCTGTCTGTCTGTTACCTTTTCACGTCTAAACCAGTGAACAGGTTTTAATAAAATTTGGCACAGAGATAGCTTACATGTTGGAGATGGACATGGTCTACATTTTACTGCGAGAAAATATCTTACTTCCACGAGAAAATTCGATATAATGCGGGCGAAGCTGTGGGTAGACAGCTAGTGATAAATAGAATAAGTTTTTTTTTTTTTTTACATTTATTACCTTTAAAATACAATTCTAATAACAATGAAAATAACATAATGTTATTTAATATTAATGTGACAAATGTGCACGATTTTCTTTGCACAACTTTGAAAAATCTGGTTGCTTTTTGGTCAGCTTCAGTCTGGAGTCATCTTCGAGTTGAAGTCGATGACGATGTTTAGTTTTCATGTTTGTCATGGCCGAAAATCCGCTCTCACAGAGTATCGATATGTATATAGATCTTAAAAGGGGTCTATTGTAGTAAATATCAGGATTCCCAAACTTTTTTATTTACCCCCTCAAGGATTCCCCCACCTTTTATCTACTCTCTTCTATTTGCTAATGTAATTAATAATAATAACAATTAATAAAAAAATCTGGTGAGCTTGTATTCATTTATACACTATTTTGGTCATCCTTTGTATACACACAAGTGAACAAAAAGAAATGAAAGATCCTGTAGTAAATAAAGGTGAAGGTTTTACACCTCTGCATTCTATTTGTGACACAGCTTCAAATAAAGGTAGTGCCGCAGCACGTTTTTATGCGATCCTGTTCGCATTCGAAGGGACTTTTATCCGGATAAAGTCCTAAATTTTTAGTTTCGTTCACGCTTTATATAGATACATTTCGAAATTAATAGATTTTTACCTGCTTTAATCATAAGAGTTGGATAAAATCAGCATTAACAGTTTGTACAGATATTCTCAACCCTGCAATAAATAGCCGTACGGTAGTAAGATTAGTAATACTTATTAATAATATAGCTTTAATGTTATTGCTGAAGGAGTGTAACAGTACACTTTTTTTCCTATAAGTAGTTGGCAGTGACCCAATATAAGAAACATTTTAAAAACTTCCTTCACCTAATTGTCTCACTAAATGACTATATTAGTCACGTTTGAAACTAGCGAGGTCGTCTTTAACACAATCATATTTAATTGCTTAATATTTCGGCGTTAACAATATTGATTAATAAATTCAATTAAATACAAAACACGTGGATTTTATAAATCCACGTGTTTTGTATTTAAGCAAGTTTTCACCTTTGAATTTCCTTTCGACTGATGAAATTTGTTTAGTAAAAGTTAGGTAATATTAAATTATTTCTTTAAATATAATTAAAATTCAAGATGAATCAGGAGTTGTTTTTTTGTCCTTCACTTTATGTTGATCTGTTGTATCAGGGTGTCAGGCTATTTCGTTAAGATTATAAGTGTTATCTTCTTACATAGTATAAATTCCCGATTTTATGTTATATAAATCAGACTTCTACACTTTATCTAAGTAACATTTACATTCAAAAATAGTCATACTTTGTCACACAACGTATTTATATGCGAAACTTTTTAAAACTTTATATTTTAAGCTTGCGCTGAGTTTAATAATCAGCATACGAAATAATGTATTAAAAAAAGGCATTCATTCAAGGACAATTTAAATTTTCATCCTCCTTCCGGCACCCTTTCAGCCCTTTTCATTTCGATCTTCGAAAACAGAAATTCGTAACAGGGTCAGATTATCATCTTACTCTTCTTCTAATCAAACAAAAGTTTCAAAATAACGTTAAATACAACAATGAAGTTCGTTAAAAATTAATAATATTAATAATTAGAAAACTCATCCAAATAAATTGGAACCTACACAATTAATCCGTTTTAGCATCACAAACTCATAAAAACACAGCAAATTCAATTTCCCTTTTAAGGCTTTAAACATGTAAATTTGCTAAAACTTTTTGCCTTTTATAGCTCTTCCCATTTATAATTTATTACAAAATATTATATTATTTAATTTTTTTAAAAAAAGTAAATATTTAAATACGAGAACAATTCAACATTTTCCTCTACTACAATAACAAGTAAGCTGTACAGTACATACAAGTTTCTACAAGTGTTTACGTATCAGGGATGTAAAGAGAATTTACTACAGACTCTTTATTTGTTATATTTATTTATTAAATATTTGATTTAATATTACTCACACTAATTTTCTTACCTGTTTTATATACTATACACACAGTATTTCTTACACTAGAATAAACAATATTTACACATAAATTATCACGTTTAACATCAATATTTCACTTTCCATCCCTCTCTCTTCTCATATATTTAAGTCATTGTCAAGATTACTTTGACCCATTTTAATGAATAAAATTCTTGATAATTGGTATATAGACCAAGTTTCATGTTTGTTTGACACGAGATACGAAATATAATGTCTGAAGGTTAACTTAATTCGATATCTTAAGTAGTTTATCGTGTAAAAATGGCGCAATTAACTTTACGAGAAGTTATAAATCGAGTTGATTCTTAAAAAAATTTAATTAATTATTAATTTACACATTTACTTATCTTATAAACATGAATATTTTATAATTAAACATTTTTAAAATAAAAATACATGTACATAAAGTATATCAACGAAGGACTTTTCAAAATTATTTTATTTTTACGTGTTCTGAATAATATCTAGGTCAAGATAAAGAATGAAACTGCTTAGTACTACATTTAAAGAAATTTCATCTTCGCTTCTGTTTAATGTTCATTTAAAAGTTTAATATGCTTTTCTTTAAATATTAGAATAATTTATTCATTTTGTGGTCATTATACAAAAGAACCATAACAATAAAACATGGTACGGTAAAGCCAATGCATGCATACATAAAGAAGAAACTTCCTAGCATAATAGCTTAAATTGACCACGTTCTAAACACTTCCAGCATCCTCTTGTCTTCACTATACTCTAGACGCTCCAGCATCCTCTTGTCTTCACTATACTCTAGACGCTCCAGCATCCTCTTGTCTTCACTATACTCTAGACGCTCCAGCATCCTCTTGTCTTCACTATACTCTAGACGCTCCACCATACAACTTTGACTTTATTATACTCTAGATACTCTCAGTACATCCCAAACACTCTGTACTGTACATATCCTAGCGCACCATTTTATCTCGTAACAGCTTACATATATCCCCATAGAATGAAAGATCCTTTCACAATGCGAGAAGTATATTTATATAATTATCTTATTTCTGATTTTAAAAAAGGGAAGGAAGAATTTTTATAAATAAACGTTTTTCAATATTTATCGAATGAGTAGATTATTTTTCAATTTCCTTACCGTTGATTAATTAACGTCAATCAACTGCACAGGTTGTCGTCACCATAGTTACGCCAGTTACAGGGAGGAATTTCCGAATGGATAAAGAGAACGGGGATTTTGTCAATCTAATTAACAATTAAATAAGAAATAAAATCAAATTGTTTATTTTATTTGTTATTTAATTTTCTTATATTTTGAATGATTGGGCTGCAATTTCAAAAAAAATTATAGACATAAATTCTCACTATCGTCCGTCTGTCTGTCTCGAGAAAGGTGTTAGATAGATGAACATGGTAATCAGATATGAGCAGTAAGCGCCGATAAACTATACACGAACTTCCGTTCTAAACCGGAAGTCACGTAATTTTAATTCAATGTAAAATTTTGTTACCGTAAATTAATATTAAAATTAATTTTTGAATATTTTATATTATATTATCGCCAGTATAATAATTAAAATATATAAAACTATTTTAAACTTCTCCATGTCAAGTAAGGAGAGTGTTAAATGTGGCGCTATCTGGTGAGAAGATTATCGTTTATTTATGATATTTATTATTTATTTTAAATTAATTTAAAATATATTTTAAAAAATAATTGGACGAAAATTAT